>NC_041393.1:693616083-693625113 GCF_002162155.2 Triticum dicoccoides
ACTCAGCATATAGAGATTACTCGGCAAAGTATGCGAAAGACACTCATAAAACACATAGGGCCCCGCAAACCCGAGGCCACCTCTCCCTACCCATTGCCTTCAACAACTCCATGAAGGTGGGAGTTGTATGTTGAGTGTTCATTGAAAAGTCCCCCACCTTTTTTGCACTTTTTAAACTATATATGATCGAAATTTGCCGAGCACCCGATAATAAATACTATCTTCGTCCCGCATTACTTGTTACAGAAATGGATGTTTCTAGACTACCGGAAAATATTCTTCCATTTTTAGTGCACAAAGAATTTCCCTTTTCCCTTTCATTTGTGTTTATTTATTGTATTTTATTTTTTTCCCTGTCTTTCTCACCAATTCTTGCCGTGTTTCTCTACCGCCACTTTTTACCCACCCTTTCTTTTCCGTTTGTTTTCGTCCTCTTTCATGACCACCACTTTGCCACTTTAAAGTTAGAGCCCTCATTTATAAGGTGAAGTGTTGTAGACCGTTCCTCACACTATTTGATGGGCTTTAGAGGTGCCCACCATAGCCTTTCCTTTGTCCATGCTGGGAGTAGGTGGAGGACCTCGAACAAGTGTAAGGAGACACTCATGGGTGGAGTCAGTCTTGTATGGCCGTTGGAGATCTACGTCGACAAAAAAATTGAATCCCTGCTCCAAAAGGCTTTGGCACAAATGGATCTGAGGCACAAATCATCAATTTTAAAATGAAGAAATCTACAAGATCAAAGGTTTTTTTTTGCTTGCGAGATGAACAAGCGAATTCCTCATAACACCTTCAATTGCCTTGTGTTCATCTCTCTTCGGGCACAGAATCATGGACATGATCGAATCGAATGTGAGATTAAACAATTCAATGTGTGTAACGTGAGACAATTCTGCAAGTGCATCACCAACTTTGGCCAGGTCCACGAGTAGGTTTAGTTCCTCAGCAGTCACTTCGTTTAGCATCCGCAACCACATTTCATATCTACTTATGTCGGGGCTAGGAAAAATGATGCATCTCATAAAGTTGTATACAGAGGTTTTGATTCTCCTCGTCTCTCTCAGCCACTCAATCTCCCATGCAATGGAGTCTTTGGGGTCGCTAGCGATAAATAATGTGTTGTAGAACTAAATTATTTGCTCCAGTCATGATGGAAGTTGATTTAGCTGGACAGGCCAAGGAATTCAATAGTGTTGACGACGGACTGTGTGTGCGCGCGCGCATACTAGTTATGCAGAGATTGGGTGTGCGCTCATTGCGTTTATATCCCCTCAATGCTTCATTTTGAGTCAATAAAATCCATTCTTCGTAAAAACAAGTACTATTACTTAATTAGTTGAGGCGATCAAATTATTAATTAAAATTATTGTAATTTCTAGAACTTGGAATTAAGTTCTTGTTTTTATCAAAAAGAAATTAAGTTCTTGTATGTGTTAGTCAAAAAAGAAGTAGTCCCTCTGTCCCAGATCTTATATTATGAGACGGAGGGTGTAGTTTCTTGTATCTTGAATATGCACGTTGGTCTATTCAAATTGCTTGTTGATCTAAGCTTCAGTAACAAAAGTTATTGAACTATCGCTTGTGAACAATGTGTCGATTTTTTATGTGGAGCTCGATAGAACTTGTAAATTTCCAAGAGTCAACTTTAAAGTTTCAAAAAATCTGAAAAAATACACACTATATACTGTTGTATACTTCATCTCTGAAAATTTTCATGATAACATACATTTTGATGTGGTCTACACACATTTTTTTTGTAGCACATGGTAGGATGTTTTTTATCATGAAATTTTACAGATATGTAGTATACATCCCTATATGTGTATGTAATTTTTTTCAAAATGGGAAAATTGCCTAGCTACACATATAACAATACTAATCAGTTTCCGATCCGCCGAAAGGTTCTTCATGCAACCTGAAGAGAAGTTTCTAACACCATGTCTTTTGCTTTAATTGACTGAAATCAGATAAAGAGGGGTCAAGTATTGCTGTCCAAAGGAAAATTTTATGGTGCTGTGCAAATTCCAAGAGCTTACCTCATTCTCCCAGTTTATAGAATGTACGATCCACACGAGCAACACAAGCTTAGTTAGGCTGCCACAAACGATGCCAAGCCAAAGCCCCTATTGGAACCACAATAATTTTGTTATTTCAGGCATGCTCTATTCATGTGGCCAGTGAAATGTTAAATTCATGCTGACCTATAGTACATACCATTCCGTTAAAATGCATGACGAATGCAAGCAACACAGCCAAGGGGATGCCTGCCAAGTAGAATGCGGCGAGATTGACCCGTGCACCAATCTTCTGCTCACCGCATCCATATAGCACACCTGTGATGTCCAGAAGAAATAATAATGTCAGCATGTTCCAGATTGTAGTAAATACTCCCTCCGTCCCATAATATAAGAGCGTTGTCCAAAACGCTCTTATATTATGGGACGGAGGGAGTACGTGGCAATGTGGGAATTTCACTTATGTTACCTGAAAGAGATGTGTGGATTCCATCAATGAAGAAAGATACCCCGAGGACAGGTATCATCCTCGCAATGTATGTCACGACTTCCTCCTCGTTGCTGTACATGTAACCCCAAGATTTGCGTAGCAAAATCATTGTGATGGAGATCACTGAGCCTGCAAACATGGCCATGCATATGACCACTATGGTTGCCAGCCTCGCTACCTGAGGCCTACCAGCACCAAGTTCGTTGGAAACGCGTGTGCTGTATTGTATATGCAGGAAAAGAAGAGACACCAGTTAGCATATACGTGAATTGTGTATTGGTGAGTTTAAGGGCACCTTATGGCTGCGCAGAGACCGGATGGCACCGTGAACATAAGAGCGCCCGTATTAAGACTGCAGAATCCAGTAATGCACAACTTAGAAAAGAAATTCCCGCAAAAAAAAACTTAAAAAAGAAAAATTGGTGAATTGTGTATTGCAAAAAGTGGTCTTGATTTGATTACCATATCGACAATACCGAGGTTTCAAGCTTAGGATTAGGCAGAAGACCAGACAGCAGCACAAGCAGTTCAAATGACCACCATTCCAAACTGCATATGTCAAAAACAAATAATTTTTCATTTCTCAAAAAAAAAAGCATACGTGGAGAATCTTTTTCTTTTGGAAAAGGGGGAAGATCCGCTGCCTCTGCATCTGGGCGCTGCATACAGCCAATACGTGGAGAAGCTAGATCAGGAAGACTCGTCTCACCAAACCATCATGGCGGAAGGCACGGCGAGCTCGGCAAACAGGCGCAGCTCCTTGAAGGCCTCCATGGAGAACCCAGTCCACGTCTTCTTGCAGGCGCCGGAGAGCCTTGTGTACAGGCACAGTATGGCCAGGTTTGTGGAGTAGGAGACGGTGCTGGCCAGCGCGGCGCCTTTGCTCCCCATGCCCACCTTGTGCACTAGCGCCCAGCACACGAGGATGTGGTTCAGCGCCGTGACGGCGGAGCTGACCATGACCGGCACGACGATGCTCTGCGTCTGCAAGAAGCGGATTTGACACACAAGAGGGACGTACGGGACAAGGGCCGGGAGGAGCCACCGAGCGTAGGCGCTGGCTTCGGCAGCGATGGCCGCATCCTGGCCGAGGAGCAGGAGGATCTGGGCGGTGTTGGCCCAGACGAGGGCGATCGGGACGCAGGCGAGCGCTAGCACCACCATCGCCCGTTGCTTGTAGAGGCCGAGGAGGTGGTACTGCCGCGCGCCGAACGCCTGCCCGCAGAGCGTGTCCAGGGCGCTCGACATGCCCACCAGCAAGCTGAAGCCGGTGACGTTGGCCAGGGATGTGGCGAGCGAGGCTCCGGCGAGGGGAAGCTCGCCGAGGTGGCCCACGAACATCACGGACACCAGCTGCAGGGCGGACCGGAGGATGCCGCCCGCCGCCAGCGGCCCAGCCAGCCGTAGCAGTCGCTTCGCCTCCTCCAACGCCGCCGCATGCTCATTCCGCTCCACGGGTCCGAGCAGAGGCTGCTCGTCCACGCTTGGCTTCTGCATTCTTGTGAGCTCTAGTTTACTAGCTTCAGCAGATGAGAAGTGGGCTCTGAGTAGACATTGTTACATTTGTGGAGATCATTTTCTACAGTCGTTTCCAAGCATTAGATGTTGGAGCGAGTAAACCCAAACAACAACAGACAATGTGAAATGTAACTTCCCCTGCAAAAAAGGACAATGCGGAATGCAACTTGGTAGCCACTTTGGCTTTCGGTTGAATTAACTAATCAAAGTAAGTCATAGATTCACAGAGTATGGTGAGTGTTGTTCTTACTAGGATGCTTCCAAGAGCAAGCTCATGGTGTTTTGATTCTTTTTCCATGTATTCCAGGGGAGATCCTCCAAACAAAGTCTGCTAAACATGTGCTACATGCTAGTACCATTTTCTTGCTGGGAGAGTTGTATTTCATATTGTCAAGTGGTGAGCCGTCAAAAGAAATATTGTCGGTTGCTTTTTGGGTTATTCTTGCTCTAACCAGATCGAGGGTATCACGTGTGTCGCACCAGGCAATTCGCATTGCTAGCCTCACTATCAACCACGAGTGCATGACCAATCAAATCTCACACATACCAGGATGCCAAGGAGCTAATTTTCTTCGCTTTTAGGCGCAGTGCCGAGCCGGCAAAAAGATCCGAGGCCCTATGCCAACTATAAAATATATATCTTTTGCTTCACCACGCTCCATAATTTAATGGCAAGTTCAAGGGCCAACGCATTTCGTCCACTCACGAGTTTTCATTCACGCAAACAAACAGCACGGCCCAACGAGCCATATCACGGACGTGGTGACTATATGAGATTATACCATGAATGATCATAATCATAAATAGAAATATTACAATTTAATCGCTATCCAAGTATAATTTGTTTACCACACTAAACTTTTATGCTTGAAGATACGCCACTAGTGAACCTATGGCCCCGACGGTCTACTTTGCTTTACTGAAAACCTCATGAAAAAAATTAGCCTTGTTGTACCATTTCTTTCATTTTATCCATCTGTCAATTTCTATCATACCGTACAATTTAATCTTGTACCTTGTAAGACAAGGAGATTGACAACCTTCTTGACGTGTTGGGGACAAACTTGTTTTGTGTTTTATATGCAGGCACCAGTAACTTTGTTTGCTGGAAGACCTCTTTTCTGCTTCGATAAACCTAGGTTCTCTACTGAGAGAAATACTTGTGCTAGGTTACTTCAACCTTATAATTTGTAGTTACCCAACCAATCTTACGAGAGAGCAACCAGCGAGCACAAATGTTGCACACACCGAAACAAATGGCTGGCGACATCAAGTTTTCCGTAGGGCGCTGCCATCTCACGCACTAGCAATGAGCCCATCCTGACCGTAGGCATTTCTCGGTTGTCTAACTATTTTTCCATCTTGTTTACATAAGGATATGACAGAAGCTCATTTAGTAGTGTGTGGATGGATGTAAAAAGTATCCAAATCTTTTTTGAAGAACATGTGATCGCGGGCTTTTTGTATTAAGATGGGAAAACCTAGAGTGAGAAACGTATTTACATGGTTGGGATCCAATAACAAGCAATTGCTCAAGCTCACCAAGATAGGGTAAAAGAGATTCCTGGGCTCCAATTGTGTCTGCACAAGCAAGCTTCCACTTCGGCAACTCCGCCCGAATTTTGTGAACAACCGACGAGGGCAAGGTCCTTGCCTTATCGAATACACAATTGTTTCGTTGCAACAAAATGAACCACGAAGGAGTTTACCAACAGGCGGCTATGCGTCAGAACCAATGTTTTAAATAGCGGGCTATGGCATATAGCGGCAACCCTTAAAAACAGCTATAGCGGGCTATAGTTAGGCTATAGCGGCAAATTGTACATGAAATCATTTAGCGGCACACATACGCGGAGAGATTGGAGTACTAATTAGCAAGGTCCTCATGGCCAATAGGAGTAAAACGGTGAAGATACACGCCGAGGAGAACATGGTACTAGACCTGTGGAGCGAAGGAACAACCTAGGAGCATGTGTTCTAGGCTCTCCGGCTCCTGAGCGCAAAAAGAGCAGCATGGAGTATGCTGAAACTACCTCATCGCGAGTTTGTCTATAGTCCATAGATGTTGCGTAGGACAAGCTAGTCAAAGATCTTCAACTCGAGGTGTTCCCAAGACCTCCAAAGCTCATGAGCAGATGGGATGACGTGCGAGGAAGGATGCGTTGTGCATAGATTTGGCCGAGTACTTCCTATCGGAGGTGATCCTCCAAGTGAATAGATCCCCCACACTCCCAACTGAATCTGCTAAACCTTACCACATATAAAGAAATTCCACAATGGTGGAAATGGATGATGTACCTCATACATATTTTAGCCATGTGTTGTCGTGCAAGGCTTGTGCAACAGTACAAGAACGAGCAATCGACTTCAGGAAATTTATCAAATTTGGAGTGAGCTGCGCCACACAACGACTGTGGACCCAGAAATCTGACCAGAAGAGCAATGTCTCACCGTTGCCCAGCGTGCATCGAAGGCCAGCGCGCAAAATCGCTTACGCTTCCTGTCCATGGTTTATCATCCCCCACCTTCTCCAACCACTTCCAGCACACTCTCAAAGCCTGATTGAGGAGAAAAAGAATATGCACCTGAGGCCTCATATTCCTTGGGAGAGCAAACTGTTTCAAATCACACCTGGCAGCTACCACCATACACTTCATCCAAAGTTGTATGATTTATAAAGAAGGATCGCGAGATGATAATTCATTTTAATGTTGTGCACCATTCATGTTGTCATGAGTTATTATCACTTAATTGGATGAGTGAGTGTACAAACTCATCCAAACCTCTAGTAATTTATGAAAGAAGTACCACAGCTAAATAACTCATTTTCAATGCTGCACACACCCTTGACCTCGACACCGAGTTGTTATAACTTATTTTCTTCCTGCCCCCATCAGTGCTGGGTGCTATATAGCTCCCCTCCACCGGGGTGTATAGTGATCAGCTAGCTAGTGTAGCTCCCATTCACCATGGTCCTTACAGTGATTAATTAGCTAGCCAGAAGAATATTAAAGAAAGTTACATATACGCCATTTCTCCCAAAGTGTGATAGTTATACCATGGATAGTACCGCTCAACAAAATTCTCCCATTTTCGTTTCGTTGCAGTCGCACCGAGAGAAATACGAAACATGTATCGTGACACACATGCAAACTGCCATAAACTTGTTAGATTTGGGAGGCATTAGGAAGAAATCAGCTTGTACCCGGGGTACCTCATGTTACGTATCTAGTCTGTTATGCACATCATGAAGAGTGATGGCGAGAGATTATTGAAGCCAGAGTAAACCAATGTTTCCTTTGGCAGTATAACATGGACACGCAATATGGTTTCAAACACTCAACCACACGACCATTGACTTTCTTGCTGCACGTGCACACATCGATGTGCCCAGTTGTCTACAGCCCTGATTGATCCTGCATTGTGTTCATGAGAATGGTCGATCCAAAAATCAGAGGAGGCACACCTACTAGATTTTGGTTATCTTTGGGATTACCCACAAACTTGAGACATGGACATATTCTTGGTCGTGGCAACCAAGTCACTCTAGCAGTGGAAGAGGTTGATTGGCGTGTGAGAACACAAATGCTGCGGGTGGATGGCATCAAGCTTGTGGGGCCACTGTCGTGACCATAAGCACAATATTTAGCAGTGGAAGATATGGATAGTTCTGCTGATGGTAGTTCCATTGTCTTTTCACAACGTTAAAGCTATAGTGGGTCAAGGGTCCTCGTCGTCGCCGCTCTATGCAATGCCATGGAGTAGCCGCCGCCATTAAACCCGACCATGGTGTGGGTCTCCGCTCAGCGTCACCTTGAGCGTACACATGGCACAAAATGGTGAACTCGCTTTTTAAAGCATAGTGCATGGTTGCACCACCCTTTATTACGACATTGTTCTTCATTCTGATAGCGATGGTATGCCATCATGGTTTCATTGTTCTTCTAGATATAAAAAAGTCAAAAAAACAAGGCTTTTACCCTGTTTACCTGGATAACTAATAACCATATTCGCTAAATATTTTTTAAATAACATGGCAACATTATGTTTCCAATGTTCTTCTTAATCGAGTAGATTAAATGTAGAACATGAGGTGGTATACTGACTTCTAAAAGATTCTCACATGTCTCCTCAGTTTCTTCTATATTACTTTTATCTACAAGTTTAATATCTAGCCAAGTGTAGGAACCTCATTTGGCTGGAAGAGTAGGCATACATATAGCAAGTCAATAGCTATATTCAGTACTACACCTGCACACCGTCACCTCCTATCCAAAGTGGAATACATAGCTCCCATTCGTTTAGGTATATGCAAGCAGCTATGTATATGCCGGTTATCTTCAGTGGTGAGCCACTATGGATAGTACTTCAGACAACCCCCTAATTTTTGTTTGCTCAAGTCATGTTCCGAGTAAATATTGAACACACATTGTCTCACACACGCACACGCGCACCGAGGAAATATAGAACACATATGTGTCACACAGGCACATGCGCACCCTACCACATAAACGTTAGATTGGGGAGTCATTAGGAGAAGGTCAGCTAGCATCTGGCTGATTCCCAGCGGTGGGTCTAGTCTGCACTGTTGCTCGATGAAGCCGACCAGATGAGAAGCAGGTGTAGACAAGGATAGGAAATAGATTCTAGAACCAAGAGTAACCAGATTCAGAGCTTGCCAGCAGTGTGCAGTTCCCGTCATACTTTGTTTCTTATCATGACATCCAATTCTTCCGATCAAAGTCCAAGCTCAAGACATGTTCAAAAGTATATCCTTCCTGTTATATGAGGAACCCCTGTCTCTCTCAATGTGTTTGCAACAAAGAAAAGTATACGAAAACACCTGCACCTAGGAAGATTAGACATTTCCCCACCGGGAATATAAGTACGGGCATATAATCTGAAGGGAAGTTAGACATACACTGCCGTAAAATACATGTATCTATATTCAACTTAATTTAACACATACATAACGACCACAGGTAGACAAGATCGTACTTACTGCAT
>NC_041393.1:693625542-693684870 GCF_002162155.2 Triticum dicoccoides
CTTGTGACCAATCAGCTCGTAGGCAAGGAATTTTGGACTTGAGCACAGTGGAATGAATAAATGGTTCCATCTGATATCAAAGGAGACGAAGCTTTGAAGAATAGGAGAGATGCAAGCATGGTCATGGAGTACATCGCTAGTTTCTTGCATTGCATATGCATCACGGATATTCGAACACAGGAATGATGAGCTCAACCATTGTGATGATGGCCCTATCGTTCTCCTTGATATTTCTGTTCAAGTGTATCCATCACAATTTTCAGGTGCAGAACTGGGAAGGACATAAAAGCCAGTGCTACGAAGACTCCGTCTGCTGAAAGTGAACTTTTGTTCTTGTGACTGATTTCCAAAAAATGCGGCAGTCCAAAATTACATGAAAATCATGTGAACGACGAAAAGATTTCAAGACGTGAACAATCCGGATTTTGGAAAAATAATATATATTGACTTCTGCAAACTCTTGACGCAACCTAGTAAGCCCAAATGAATCCAGTTTATCGTATACTTTTGTTCATACTTTATATTTGGTCTTAGTATCCATCCAAGTACAACAAGCTCACTTGGTTGAAAAGTAGTGGTGCAAACTCCAACAAACTTCTACAATTTTATAAAAATAAAAATAGCAAGCCAATCACTCGTCTTAAATACTACACACCATCCACCTTGTCGATGAGTTGGCACCGTATATAATTTCTCTAATGTACCCATCAAGTTTCCATGCATATATATGCCTCCCGTCGATACCCATCTAGTGTGTTAAGCATATAATATCCTTTTCCTGCGGGAATGCATATTTTCTCTCAAGTGAGCTTTGTGGATAGTACCGAATATATAGTCCATATTTTGCTTTTGTTAAAGTTGAGGCAATAAGAAACATATGCTGGGAACACACTCAGACTATGACCAATATGTTGATTTGAGAGGCGTTAGGAAAAGATTAGCTTGTACCTACTTAACGTCATGTGGTGCATCTACTCTGCATCATTGCTTTCAATGCCCGGAATTAGTGACATCGACAAGTACTTTTACAACACATCAAGTCTTTACAGAAGATCTTGTCCATGATCAACGTCCAGAGAGAGGTTTTTGTGCATGCCATCCCACGTGAAAGTAACCAAGCTAGCTATGAAGTAGCTAAGATAGGAGGAACTGAGACTGAAACGATCTGGTTACGATCAGGTCCTAAAAGGGCTGCAATGTTTTGTGCAATGGATCGGGTTGGTCCAGTTTAATTAATTCAACTAGTTGTGAACCCGTGCAGTTGTAGGGCTAGTCATCTATTTCTTTAAAATTATTCTTGTTAAAGTGTCAGGATAGAACTCAAGGGATTAACCATTTTCATTCAAATAAGGATTCAGAATAGAATTATAGTGAGTGAAAACAAATTGATAATGTGTTCTCAGTGACAATTTTAATACCCTCAAATTTTAGAACCGCAAAGCAATTTAATGGCATTACACAGTTACTATTCATCTACCATTCTTAAATGCTTTTATGTTTCAACCTCTTTTTGAAAAAACACACAGTATGATTGATCTAATATGAACTTTGAGATTAATCAAGTAACATGTCATTGCCATTTCACCCTGTCAACTTAAGAAACTGAAGAGCGTAAAAAATAAAGTAGTGTTCCAAATAAAAAAGGATAGCAAGTTCTCCAAGCAAGCACTGCGAGTATTTGTAGTATACACAATTCTTTGATGTTTATCATTTTCTTAGCTGCTTAATGCAGAGTGAAAATTAAGTAAATAATTAAGAAAATCTGCAAAACATAGCCTAAACGTCATGAATTAGGGTGCTTCCGAATCTAGAGCATTGAGCCGGTGCAGTTATCTTTCCGAATGTATTGATGGCACAGAGAATTGTACAATAATATAGATGAATGCGGCTAAACCTATGAAGAAAATAACCCAATCATAATTTGGGGAAGAGTAAGAGACAACTATCCTTAGCCTACCACGGATTATGCAGATTAGCAGTAATTCTTTCCACCACTCAGCAATAACCAATGACGACGATTCTGGTCTAATCCTCGGAACAAACAAAAACTTGTCACCGGAGTTATAAGAGCTAGAATGTGATGCCTTCCAACTAAGTTTTTTTTTTGCGAGCAGCCTTCCAAATATGTTGATGGTAAGCATGGAGAGAGTAACCTCTACAATCATCATGCTGTTGTTTCCAACTATGAAGGGATAAATCAGGGGAGGGCAAAACAGCTTATTGTACGTAGTAGCATATCCACGCAGGCCGGCCTTGCCGAGGTGCAGAAAGAAAGACTGATGTGAGATGGTGTGGGATAGAGAGGGCTGTAGAGAAGAAACCTGTGGAGAACACAATCTTGGCAGAGCGGCGACAGCTGTGAAGCAAAGAAGGATTGCGAGAGAAAACGTCCAATCTTCTGTTGTATGTGCTTCCTGTCGGCGACTCGATCCGGCGTCCGCACAGATTGATCCAGCAGATTGCTTCTCTCTTATGTACGTGTATGTTTAATTAGTCTGTATACGGCTTGTTTCTCTCTTATGTACGTGTACGTTCAATTAACTTGTAAATCAATCAACCTACTTCATATTAGTTGGAAATACGTGCATGTGTGTTTTCTTAGCCAAGACTATGGGCGATGACTCAATGTTTCTTTAGAGTCTTGGCCTAGCTTTTAAAAAGAAGCGTGAGAGATTGAGCCGGAAGGGGAAAAAATTAGAGCTTTGCTCTCGCTTTAAAAGGGAGGCGTGAGAGATTGATCAGGAAGGAAAAATGAAAAACGTGAGAGATTGGTAGAACCATTAGAGAGAGAGAGTGAGAGAGATAGACCTGAAAAATTAAAAAAAGGAGACCAGGACCCACTTGATGGATCGTTTGTTGATACAATTTATATTAGTTTTATTTTAGGGTGTGGGGTCTTCTTATTTTCATAAGAACAGACATACACATGCTAAAACAAAAGAACATATCTACACCTTTATAATTCGGTCCCACCAGATAAACGGCTCTTAATTCTAATTACCATGAGAATTTATAGGAAGTGCCTAATTAGTATAGGTATAGATAGATAGATAGATAGAGTGCAAGATAAAATTTACAGCAATTTTGCAGAATTGCAGTAAATTACCATTTCAGTTGTCTCTAAAGCTTTGAGTGCTTGGATCTGTCGTTTTTATTTATGACATGCACCCTTTACCAACTCACTTCAGTGCAGGTGGACATCACACTCACCACACACTCCAGTTAGCTTCAGCATCCATACTTGAGGAAGGTGCCAGGGACAATTGTTCAGCACAACATACAAATTAGTCTGTCTGTATTTATCCATTTGTGATGTATTGATCAATCCCTTGTTCATGAAAAGCGACCTACACTCACAGCCACTATGAATTGGCCACACATGCATGAACGTGGGAGATAATTACCCGACACAATGCAAATAAAACATGAGAATAGAAAATTTGTAATGGAAATGAAGCCACAAGAGGAATATCTATCAGTCTTAACATAACCAGGTTTGGCTAACCTGGTTATTAAATGACATAAAAATAGTACACTACTAGTAATATATATCCGAGGAAATTGCGATTTGAGTTACTTGCCAAGAAAATACCCCCTCCATTCCATAATTCTTCTCATGGTTTTAGTTCAAAGTTGAACTTGAACGACAACTATGGAGGAGGGAGTAGAGGGGGCGCGCATGCACGCATAGACACAGTGATAAGATGGTGCTTGGTGCAGAACAAACTAACTACAGTTGTAATTACGAACCTGGATATTGCACAGCATTCTCCTCCAGCAGTGGAACCTGAAGCAAACTCATCTAATACTCAGTAGAAAAGTTTACCTTTGTACAAACATTATGGAGGATCAAGCATGTCCCACAAAAAAATTACAGGTGCAGCACATAGTTGGACAAACACACATCATTTGGTTGCGAAGTAAGCAGTTCAACTGAAATTTTCATCAATGAATGGCTAGCATGCATGTCTTGATCATATCTAACCCAAACTCAAAATCCTAGATTTTTAATTAGATTTCGATGAAGAATGTAACTGGAGTATGCAGAAATGTTGGCCAATTGACCAGCGTGTATACCTGTAGGACGAGGCAAGAACATCCAAGGACTGATTGTCTAATAGAGATTCACAATAGTTGGAAAAACAATTACTGAGCTATTTTACAACCTTATTGTTTTCTGGTTGTCGAATGAAGTTATTTGGCACAAGGGTATAGATGCACATCCAATTGGACAAGTCCCTGCACTGCCTGAGAAACACCTTGCTGAAGCTCTACCTGGCCACTGATAGACAAAACGACAAAAACAAAAGGCAAACACTTTCAGAGTGCTAACTACATATATGTTCAACTGGTAAGAAAAAATGAATCCACTAAGCAAATGCGATAACAAGAAGTTCAATCATGTTTGGTGTGGTTTTGATGCAGACCGAAGTTATTAAACTGCAAAGTGGCAAGATGCACTGATTTTCTTTCGTTTATATTAGCCATCGAGATGGGTCAGGTTTCAATGGCTAAAATATTGCTAGCAGTTCACATTCTCCTCTACTAAATGTCGTTATTGCTTGTTACCTTCCCAATAGGCACACTATGCTTACCAAGAACCCATTGGTATAGTTATTTTTTTGAATTGTCACTGGTGGGGGTTCATCAGTACATATAAGATAAGCAGAGCATTCATACATGTAGTCACACATACACAAAGCAAGTACTAAGCAAAATTACCTTCATCTTTACTAAGATATTTGGAGATTTCACTGGTGCAGATACGTGTATCGGTGAAATCTTTTCCGGTAACAAGCTTAGTCACTCCCTGAAGCGTCTTCTTGCTCATATCAATAGCAATCACCACTTCCATCTGGTCCTCGGGGCAGGCCTTAGAAAGCATGTACACAACATCATCGTCCATGCTCAAGGTGGGGAAACCAATGATGAGTCGTTGCAGACATGTTGCTTGGGTGAGGTTGTCGGTAATGCTACACGTCCTAGGTAGCTGCTCAGAATGGATTGGTTGGACATCGATGTCAGCAACATCGAGGGTGCAGTCAAGGCGCCATTTCCATGAAGGAATTGTGGTGGTCGATAGGCTCCATGTCCTGGCCTTCCAGCCCGTACAAGGTGCATTGCACCGTTTGTCACGGCGCTTTTGGTGAAACCAGTCCATATAGGACTCATCAGCAGGAGGGTTTCTTGGTGGGCAGACCTCAATCTCAATGTACTTGATGGTATCCTTGAGCGGGCTGACGGTGATGTCCCGATATTTGTACGAGCTGGATTTGTGGTAGAGTCTCCAGTTACCCCTCGCCGGCAGCGGTAGCGGGATGTCAAGGAGAAGGGGATTTTCCTCGAGCACATTGCAGAGGAGGATGCCACGCCAGAGGTCAACCCAGCAGACCATGCCACGCCCGAGCGTGATCACCTTGGTTGTCTCATGGTATGGCGCACAATCCGTGGGGCACACCGCGTCCCTCAGTGGATCTGCCACGGACACCACCTTGGAAGTCCACCCCTCCTGGGCTCTGGAGGAGCGGTACAGGCAGAGATCAAACTCCGTCTCGTTGAGCGTACCATCCTCCTTGAGGCTCACCTTCAGGCACCTGCTTGTGAGAATGGCAATGGCGTACTCGGCCCCGTCGTCGCCGAGGCTTAGGAGGGCGACCTCCTTGTCGCGGAATTGGTGTGGGTACGGGTGGGGAAGAAGCTCCAGCACCGGGCACCGAGGGTGCGCCCTGTAGAGGAAGTAGTCGCAATAACGCGGATTAAACAGGATGGAGGGGCTGGCGGACACGCAGAAGAGGATGAGATCGGCCTCGGCGCTGATGACCGTGGGAGCCAAGGAGAAATCGGCGCGTCCGAGGCCCGGGCAGTGGACGCAGAAGTGGGAGACGTGGGGAGGACGGGCTGTGCAGAAGGACACCTCGATGCGTTGGGCGGTGCTGGTGGAGCTCTGGGCGAAAGTGGCATTGGGGTATTCTGCGATGTAGCCCAGGGTGTCGAGGAGGATCCAGTTTGGGGGGTCGTGGCCGTCTCCCTCGCCGTCGGGTAGTGGAGGCGGACTAATGACGGTGGAGGAGGAGGCGGCGGCCATGGCTTCCTTGGAGGTGGATCCTATTGTTTAGTGGCGGCGCTGATTGCGTGAAGGCTATTTGGTGTCGATCAGAGTACTGAATCCGTCGATTCCCATCGGTGGCCGTATGATCAGATGCATCATCAGCCGAGTCAAAGAAGGCCCGAAGCCTGGATGGGCTGTCTCACCCTAGATCCACGCACCGTAATTCGCACAAGAATAAAGCCCTATTTCACCGTCCCTTGGGCATAACTATCATTGTAGTTCAACCAACAAACCTGGTAGATAGACTCACATTTCCGCGATCAAATTTTGAAGCCGAAAGTTTAGATTCATAAATCTCGCAAACAAGTGATTCAAGTAAACTACAACTTCCCCAAATTAGTAAAAACATGTATTCTTCAATTTTGGTTTTTTTTTTCCCAAATGTTTATGTAAACTTTGAGGTTTCAGGTAAAATCCGGTCAAATTTTCAAGTTAAAAGTTCAAAAGCATAAGTCTCTTAAACCAATGGTCCAGCAATCTGAAACTTTCCCCGAATAGTGATATAAGGGCACCTCCAATGCTGACCTGCAAACTGGACACAACATCTGTCCATCGACTGGGAGGCCCTGTCTGTGGACACGGATGCAGGAGCCGGCCATCCAATGCTTTGGGTATACAAAAAGTTTCGACATAATTTACATAAAAAGGTCAATTTTGACTGTTTAACTAAAAACTAGAAAACAAAACCTAGAACTTGTATCGGACGACCACCTTATACGTGTGGTTGCCTCCCTACCGCACCATTGTCGCCGTCCGTGTCATCATCATCATCATCATCGCCATCCCTACAATGACGGAAGGACGCTAGTCCGCCACGAGAGCCTTGTCCGGCCACTCCCTACTGCTCGCCTCCTCCCGCGCGGTGCGGGAGGTGACCGCGACCAATGCCGACGGCGTCCTTGATGTTCTGGCGGCGGCCTGGCCCCTACTGGTGTTGGTAGAGAAGTCGCTAAGCGACCACTCCTTGCAAGTCTTGGTGAGCTCATCGTCAAGGCGGCAGCGGTACCAGGCGGCCGTCTCCGCGGTGGTGATGGAGCAGTCGAGGGCCCAGGCGGCGGCAAGCTATGGGTCATTATGGAGCCATATCTGGTGTCACGTTAGACTTGGCGAAGGTGGAGCGGCGGGCAGCATGCACTGGTCGTACCGCGCCTGTTGCCTAACCGCGTGCTCCTCCACAGACTCAACAGTTAGATGAACTGCCAAGAAAGTATTAGCAGAGTTACCTGTACCAACGAACAATATATGCTAGTATTACAACCAATGAGGAGGTGGGTTTACAAAGAGATCTCCAGGTTTGAATGCAAGTATGAGCCCAAATATTTAGATTATTTGTAGATAGACCCTTCTTAAATTGTTAACACATGCAATGCAAGAGGAAATAGCATGGTTTATTCTATCTAGCAAACAACCTAAAATAATATTACATCTCAAGACACAAAACTGCGGGTCACCAAATATTACAATTAGATTATATGAATGTAAGGAAACATTTATATAGACGAAGACATTCTGCTAACGTAAATAAAAGTATCGCCAATGATGTGGTGTGTCAAGAAAGGCGACACAAATATTTACATGATGTTTCATAATTTTAAACATTTGCTACAAATATATATAATTGATTTAAGTATAATTTTATTCTTCCCATGTAATTTTCTATATAGTTCCCGTCCATAATTTTATATTGATTTAAACCTACAAATGAACATCTTAAATCTAAAACAATATTGATATATCTACTCCTAATGTCTCAGTTGGTAGGTCGCGTTTCAGATTTTATTTTCGTTCCACCTCACCCGGTTATTTTTGGTACCTATTTTGGTATCTTCTCCCACCTCACGCTGACCCGCCACTAACCGAAAAAACCACGTACCGAGTCCTCCACCAGCCCCCTCGCTCAAAAAAATCTACGACGATTAACCAGCGATAAAAAACCTATGAAAAATAACCAGCGAAAAAAAGCCCTCACGCACACTCGTTCGCCGCCGCTCGCCCCTGCCGCTCCATCCCTTCGCCGCCTAACCCTTGCATCCCCAACCCTCGACTACCTGTCCCAACTCTCCTCCCTGCGCCGCCGTGGGTCTCGGCCTCCCTCCTCCCTGCGCCGCCGCGGGTCTCGGCCTCCCTCCTCCCTTCGTCCAGGCAAAGAGAGGGCTGGCCTTGGCGCCTTGCCACTTTGATGGCAATCTGCCTTATGATCCGCCGCCGATCCCGATCTCGCATCGGAGGATTTGATTGACACATGCTCCTCTCCTCTCTTCCACCTCTCTTCGTCGTCGGATCCCCGCGACACATGCCCAGATACGTCCGCAAACCGCCGGCAACGAGGTGTATGGTGCCGACATGGCCGTGCTCGAGCGCCTCCAGGACCCCGCAGAGGAGAATCAAGGCGTGGCGCCTCCTGGACTCCGTCCTTCGCCGCTTTGTCGACGACGTCCCTGCCGCCAGGCAGGAAGGTACTCGATGACGTACTCGATGCCCACCTGCAAGGTCAGCCCCCCATCCTCCCGGTCCTTCCCAGCAAATAGATCTGGTAAATTTTGAATAATGATCTGGACTTCAACGATTAATTAATCTCCTGGTCTCTAATGGGAACTTTTTTGTTACTGAACTTCGTAGTTGGTTTGCATAAAATCTGAAGTCTGTCTAACATATTTTACTTGAACACAGTTCGCTTCAGAATTCTACTTTATGTGAGCATTACTTTCTTAGGGTATCTGATTTACTTGGAGGAGTATTTAATTACACGTATGTGTAGTACAAGTTGTTATTTCCCAATAATTTTGATGGCCTCTAAGCATCATTGTTCATGTCTATTATTATTTATGAAAGCTACATGTCTTGGAGGGAAGTTGCGACTTGAGGGAGTGAGCTCCCATTCTCTCAATTTCTTGGCATGGCCATGCTTGCAGTACTGATAAGGCATGCTTCAAAAATGGAGGGAGGACCTGAGCTGCCGCCTTGGTTCCTGTCCGCACCAGCCGCCACAGTATGTAATCAGGCCTCCACTATCGTCCTCTGAATTTTGGATTACATGCATCTACAAGAGCGTGAGAGTTTGAGAGGGTAGCACAGTGCTACATAGAAGCTAATTTTTCTCCATGAAGTTGATATGATGCGAAGCTGCTGCCAGATTGAAGGTTAATTGAGTTCTCATCTCCAAAATGTTTGCATTCTAAGTATCCTCTTTGATTCAGCGCTTCCATGATGCTACAGTTCACTTGTTTTTCACCTCTTGATGCTGCTATACACAGAAGGTGTTTGCTAATTTGCACATTAAAATTTTCTGATAAACTATGCCAATATCACATGCATATGCATTTTTTTAGTGATGTCTGATTATTAATCCATGCTACAATAAATAGGTCTGCTGCCTTGCTTTTCATAATTTAAATTTGTATTTATTTTCTTATATTCAAACAAATGTTTGTAGAGAACAGTGTTCGGCGACTTAGATAGCTTTAGTGAGTTGATGGTTTGACTTGCTAGGTATGCCTGCAAGGAGGACACTGTAATTTGGTCCAACAAGTACACACAACAATCTTCTGATTGTTCAACATTCTTTATTGCGTGAATTTCTGACATATCAGGATGCAGGTACATGACACTTATTGTGTTGTCTGCAGAGGTTCTCATTCTGAAAGAAACTGCAACTATGCAAGACCTTATTGACGGAGATTATGAAATTTGCAGTTCAAGTTCTGGACATCAGATTGATACTTTACCAAAGGTGCACCAATCGGCCCTCCGTCTCCTAGGGTGATGACACAATGACATCGACAGCGGCAGCAATTGCGCACAGGTGATGATGGATTTGTCAACTGACTTCATATCTCTATCTCTACTACCTACAAAACCTGTAACATTCCATTCCCGTCTCCCGTCTTATTTCGTTTTGTCCAACCGCACACATTTCTCTGGTCGTATGCTAGATTGCAAGAACTGAAACATTTCCTACTGCATTTTTAATGATGCAGTACGGTTAAAAACTTTTTATTTACTTGGGTCTGCTACCTCAGATTGATGCGCCATGCTCGGGCAATAATAGTCCAAGCTTCATCGTGTAATAAGCTCCACCTGCGTGCACATGTAAGTGGTTCTGGTACTGCTTCTATTTTTGTTTGTTATATTTGCTGCCAATCTGATTGCTACTATCTACTATACGTGCTTATTGTTTGGCTTTGAAGAGATATTTGCTCGATGTTATGCCAATTAATTTCAAACATATGGTAAACTGTGATTTGCTCCTCAATTTGTATTGTATCTGAGGTCTCATTTGTGCGTACAATATTAGCTTCTTCATGGCAATTTCAATGTTACATGTACCATAGTAAGCCAATCAATATCTGCACCATATTGGTCTGATGCTTTCTTACCCTCTCAACCTTAATTAATAGGCATTTTCCAATAGGATCAGCTTTGCTGTGCAAACTCACTTGTATTTCCCATGTTATTTGCACGATATCTTGAAGGTTCATGGTCCGAATATAAATAAGATTCGGTTCTTCTCTCAGAAACTTATCCTTCTGCTTATATTTGCATTTGCTATTGATGATGTAATTTGAGCAAATACCCCATAGCGTTTTTACCAAGTTTGGATAAAAGCATATATAAGTCTGATTTTAACAATATTTTGTGACCGACTATGTGTTTGCCCAAACTTTATTAGATGACGTGGAATGCTTGATTAATGATATCATTTTATTTTATTTTCTTTGTGGTTCCTGGTGTGAAGCAACAAGAGGAAGAGGCATGGAGCTTGCGTGGCTGTCGGCGGCGCACGCAGAGGGTGCAGGAGGCCAGGGAGCTGCGCTACAGTTTGTTTTGTGGGATGAGCGGAGCTGTCGCGGCTAGCAGCACTGAGGCACGCGGCGGCTTGGCCTTCACGGCGAACTCGTAACACAGACACAACTAACTGATGCTCGTGTTGCCGTCTCGTGCTCATGGTATGCCTCTGCAATTGCCGGCGACCGCGCCGTTGATGTCCCCGCGTCATCCAGTTCTCGTTCAAATCCATCACTTGTGTGCTGTGGGTCGTGGACATGGCGCGGACAACGGCGCGATGGTGGGGCGCACGCTTGTCGCCGCTCCAGCGCCGTCAGCCGCACCCGCTTCGGCGGCTCGCCCGGTTTGCCGTTGTTGCTCGGCCACACATGGGCGATGACTGGTGAAACCATGCAAGTCAGCGTGAAAACCACTTTTGTTAAATCAAAGGACTCGAGTTATCTGGTTTAAAGAATTGAGGGACTAAGTTTTGCTGGTTTTGAAGTTAAGGGACCATTTCTATACTTTCGAGAGAGTTTGGGATGAAATATATACTTTTCCCTACTTGCTATGATGTTTGAATTTGACTGTTCTGTCGTAATCACCAATCACCACAGTTAACACACTACACATGATTCTGCTTGCAGAAACCCAACAGTTAATGGAGAAATCAGGTCACTTTGCATCTACTTCGCCTCAGTTTTTTCAGAAGTCAACAGAGTTTGTAAAAAAAGAAACATGATCCTGCGGCGGTTGCCCAGACTTTTTTTTTCCGGGGTAGTAATGTTTGGATGGGACATGTCCCTCCTTTCGTAATCACTTTGTAATTTCTACTTGTGCTATGTAATAGACGCCTTACATAAAAAGGCAGTATGTTTTGTAGATACCCCCTCTGTTGAGAATAATTATCACTATAACTTTCTTTATGAGGAGTTGTTGTGTCGCATGTTCAATAACAGGTAGAAGAAAGGATACACATATAAATTCATAGCATGTATTGTAAACTCCTGGCTCTACATGTACGAGGCCACTTTAATATTGTACTATATTATCAATAAGAAATCTTATATTTCCTTAGAGAGTGAGTAGATCCTACATTTGGATGGAACAGTTCTCTTACAAATAAGTTAGTAAAGAAACAGAGACAATCTAGACCCGGCGAGAGCTACTTGAGGAGGCATGCTGCCATGTATTGCAGATGTGAAATTAAAGAAAGGGAGCATTTTAGTCAATTAGGTTGTTGTATGCGGTTGCATGTATGTTGATTGTTGCTTTATTATGTATAATAAGCGGGTGAGAGCGTTTTCACTATATACATTTGTTGGCCCGTGGCAACGCACGGGCAGTCTACTAGTTGTTATAAGGATCTAGTTGTGCAAAAGCATGGGTCATTCCGCTAGTTCCTCAATAACCTACTAAGCACCAAAACATCTTCACACCATCGATCAGGTGGACCCTTATAGTAGTAGAGTCTTTAGATTTTTCTTAATTTTGCACATTCTATGGACAACAAGAGGTATATATTATGTTAACTTGTGAGAGATCTTGACATGACCTGTTTTGGCCAAATGAAGTCACCTGCTCATATTGAAGGAAATATGCCCTAGAGGCAATAATAAAGTTATTATTTATTTCCTCATATCATGATAAATGTTTATTATTCATGCTAGAATTGTATTAACCGGAAACATAATACATGTGTGAATACATAGACAAACATAATGTCACTAGTATGCCTCTACATGACTAGCTCGTTAATCAAAGATGATTGTGTTTCCTAACCATAGACACGAGTTGTCATTTGATAAATGGGGTCACATCATTAGGAGAATGATGTGATTGACTTGACCCATTCCGTTAGCTTGGCACTTGATCGTTTAGTATATTGCTATAGCTTTCTTCATGACTTATACATGTTCCTATGACTATGAGATTATACAACTCCCGTTTACCGGAGGAACACTTTGTGTGCTACCAAACGTCACAACGTAACTGGGTGATTCTAAAGGATCTCTACAGGTGTCTCTGAAGGTACACGTTGAGTTAGCGTATTTCGAGATTAGGATTTGTCACTCCGATTGTCGGAGAGGTATCTCTGGGCTCTCTCGATAATGCACATCACTATAAGGCTTGCAAGCAATGTAGCTAATGAGTTAGTTATGGGAAGATGCATTACGTAACGAGTAAAGAGACTTGTCGGGAACGAGATTGAACTAGGTATTGAGATACTAACGATCGAATCTCGGGCAAGTAACATACCGATGACAAAGGGAACAACGTATGTTGTTATGCGGTTTGACCGATAAAGATCTTCATAGAATATGTAGGAGCCAATATGAGCATCCAGGTTCCGCTATTGGTTATTGACCGGAGACGTGTCTCGGTCATGTCTACATAGTTCTCGAACACGTAGGGTCCGCACGCTTAAAGTTAGATGACAGTTACATTATGAGTTTATGTGATTTGATGTACCAAAGATAGTTCGGAGTCCCAGATGTGATCGAGGACATAACGAGGAGTCTCGGAATGGTCGAGACATGAAGATTGATATATTGGACGACTATATTCGGACACCGGAATGGTTTCAGGGCTTATATAATATATATACCGGAGTACCGGGGGGTTACCGGAACCCCCCGGGGGGTTAATGGGCCTCATGGGCCCTAAGTGGAGAAGAGGAAGGGTGGGCAGGGCAAGGAGGGGGGGCGCCCCCTTTCCTTCCTCTCCTCTCTCCCTTCCTTCCCCTCTCCTACTTGGACTAGGAAAGGAGGGAGTCCTACTCCCGGTGGGAGTAGAACTCCTCCCTGGCGCGCCTCCTCCTGGCCGGCCACCCCCTCCCCCTTGATCCTTTATATACGGGGGCAGGGGAGCACCTCTAAGGGACAACAATTGATCATTGATCTCTTAGTCGTGTGCGGTGCCCCCCTCCACCATATTCCACCTTGATAATATCGTAGTGGTGCTTAGGCGAAGCCCTGCGTCGGTAGAACATCATCATCGTCACCACGCCGTCGTGCTCACGGAACTCTCCCTCAAAGCTCTGCTGGATCGGAGTTCGAGGGAAGTCATCGAGCTGAACGTGTGCTGAACTCGGAGGTGTCGTACGTTCGGTACTTGATCGGTCGTATCGTGAAGACGTACGACTAAATCAACCGCGTTGTGCTTACGCTTCTCCTTTCGGTCTACGAGGGTACGTGGACAACACTCTCCCCTCTCACTACTAGGGAAAAGCCTAGCAGCAGCGCGGGTTTTGGGTGTATCAGTAGCGCGGGTGCCCGCGCTACTGATACGTCTCCACAGCTAACTTGTAGCAGTAGCGCGTGTTGATACACGCTACTGCTATACATGGTTAGCTGTAGCGTGCGTTGGAAACAGCGCTACTGCTAATTAGCTGTAGTGGGTCTTATACCCCACGCTACTGCTATTACATTCAAAAACAAAAAAAATCTCGATCCCGTGCGTGCTGTCAATGGCAGCAATGGTAAGATCTAGCGATGATTGGCGTCGCCGGAGGCATGAACAGACAGTGGAAGACCAGATCCAGTAGTGGCTGTTGGAGAGGGCCCGTTTCTATGGCGGAGCCAGGCCGCGGCGTGGGGCTCCTCTTGCCGACCATGCCAGATAGCTTCGGGTCATCCATGGCGACGACCTGCACGGGCATGGACATGGCAGGGTGAGTCAAAACAGAGGGAGAGAGAGAAAAGGAAAAACGTGTTGGAAATATGCCCTAGAGGCAATAATAAATTAGTTATTATTATTATATTTCCTTGTTCATGATAATCGTTTATTATCCATGCTATAATTGTATTGATAGGAAACTCAGATACATTGTGTGGATACATAGACAACACCATGTCCCTAGTAAGCCTCTGATTGACTAGCTCGTTGATCAATAGATGGTTACGGTTTCCTGACCATGGACATTGGATGTCATTGATAACGGGATCACATCATTAGGAGAATGATGTGATGGACAAGACCCAATCCTAAGCCTAGCACAAAGATCGTACTTCGTATGCTAAAGCTTTTCTAATGTCAAGTATCATTTCCTTAGACCATGAGATTGTGCAACTTCCGGATACCGTAGGAATGCTTTGGGTGCACCAAACGTCACAACGTAACTAGTGGCTATAAAGGTGCACTACAGGTATCTCCGAAAGTGTCTGTTGGGTTGGCACGAATCGAGACTGGGATTTGTCACTCCGGTTGACGGATAGGTATCTCTGGGCCCACTCGGTAGGACATCATCATAATGTGCACAATGTGACCAAGGGTTTGATCACGGGATGATGTGTTACGGAACGAGTAAAGAGACTTGCCGGTAACGAGATTGAACAAGGTATCGGCATACGGACGATCGAATCTCGGGCAAGTACAATACCGCTAGACAAAGGAAATTGTATACGGGATTGCTTGAATTCTTGACATCGTGGTTCATCCAATGAGATCATCGTGGAACATGTGGGAGCCAACATGGGTATACAGATCCCGCTGTTGGTTATTGGCCAGAGAGCTGTCTCGGTCATGTCTGCATGATTCCCGAACCCGTAGGGTCTACACACTTAAGGTTCGATGACACTAGAGTTGTTATGGGAATTGGTGTGCAGTTACGAATGTTGTTTGGAGTCCCGGATGAGATCCCGGACGTCATGAGGAGTTCCGGAATGGTCCGGAGGTAAAGATTTATATATGGGAAGTCCTATTTTGGCCACCGGAAAATGTTCGAGATTTTTCGGTATTGTACTGGGAAGGTTCTAGAAGGTTCCGGAGTGGGGCCCACCAGCATGGGGGGGCCCACATGGACGTGGGTAGTGGGGGAAAGGCCCCACACCCTTGGTCAAGGTGCACCAAGATCCCCCCTTAGAAGGAATAAGATCATATCCCGAAGGGATAAGATCAAGATCCCTAAAAAGGGGGGATAACAATCGGTGAGGAAGGAAATGATGGGATTTCTTTCCTCCCACCTTTGCCAACGCCCCAATGGATTTGGAGGGCAAGAAACCAGCCCCCTCCACCCCTATATATAGTGGGGAGGCGCATGGGAGCTTCACCCTTGCCCCTGGCGCAGCCCTCTCCCTCCCCAACACCTCCTCCTCCGTAGTAGTGCTTGGCGAAGCCCTGCCGGAGAACTGCAAGCTCCACCACCACGCCGTCATGCTGCCGGAGCTCTCCCTCAACTTCTCCTCTCCCCTTGCTGGATCAAGAAGGAGGAGACGTCCCCGGGTTGTACGTGTGTTGAACGCGGAGGTGCCGTCCGTTCGGCACTAGGATCTCCGGTGATTTGGATCACGATGAGTACGACTCCTTCAACCCCGTTCTCTTGAACGCTTCCGCTTAGCGATCTACAAGGGTATGTAGATGCACTCCCCTCTCTCTCATTGCTAGTTTCTCCATAGATAGATCTTGGTGACTCGTAGGAAAATTTTGAATTTGTGCTACGTTCCCCAACAGTGGCATCATGAGCTAGGTCTATTGCGTAGATTCTTTGCACGAGTAGAACACAAAGTAGTTGTGGGCGTTGATTTTGTTCAATATGCTTACTGTTACTAGTCCAATCTTGTTTCGACGGTATTGTGGGATGAAGCGGCCCGGACCGACCTTACACGTACACTTACGTGAGACATGTTCCACCGACTGACATGCACTTGTTGCATAAGGTGGCTAGCGGGTGCCAGTCTCTCCCACTTTAGTCGGATCGGATTCGATGAAAAGGGTCCTTATGAAGGGTAAATAGCAATTGACATATCACGTTGTGGTTTTTGCGTAGGTAAGAAACGTTCTTGCTAGAAACCCATAGCAGCCATGTAAAACATGCAAACAACAATTAGAGGACGTCTAACTTGTTTTTGCAGGGTATCCTATGTGATGTGATATGGCCAAAAGAATGTGATGAATGATATGTGATGTATGATATTGATCATGTTCTTGTAATAGGAATCACGACTTGCATGTCGATGAGTATGACAACCGGCAGGAGCCATAGGAGTTGTCTTAATTTATTGTATGACCTACGTGTCATTGAACAACGCCATGTAATTACTTTACTTTATTGCTAACCGGTAGCCATAGTAGTAGAAGTAATGAGTTGGCGAGACAACTTCATGGAGACACGATGATGGAGATCATGATGATGGAGATCATGGTGTCATGCCGGTGACGATGATGATCATGGAGCCCCGAAGATGGAGATCAAAAGGAGCAAAATGATATTGGCCATATCATGTCACTTTTTGATTGCATGTGATGTTTATCATGTTTTTGCATCTTATTTGCTTAGAACGACGGTAGTAAATAAGATGATCCCTCATTAAAATTTCAAGAAAGTGTTCCCCCTAACTTTGCACCGTTGTGAAAGTTCGTCGTTTCGAAGCACCACGTGATGATCGGGTGTGATAGATTCTTACGTTTAAATACAACGGGTGTAAGCCAGATTTACACAGGCGAAACACTTAGGTTGACTTGACGAGCCTAGCATGTACAGACATGGCCTTGGAACACAAGAGACCAAAAGGTCGAGCATGAGTCGTATAGTAGATACAATCAACATGAAGATGTTCACCGATGATGACTAGTCCGTCTCACGTGATGATCGGACACAGCCTAGTTGACTCGGATCATGTAATCACTTAGATGACTAGAGGGATGTCTATCTGAGTGGGAGTTCATTAGATGAACTTAATTATCCTCAACATAGTCAAAAGCCCTTTGCAAATTATGTCATAGCTTGCGCTTTAGTTCTACTGTTTTAGATATGTTCCTAGAGAAAATATAGTTGAAAGTTGACACTAGCGATTATGCGATCAGTAGAAAGCTTATTTCCTTAATGCATCGCTCAGTGTGCAGAACCCCAAACGTCGTCTGTGGATGTTGCGAACATCGGACATACACGTTTTGATAACTACGTGATAGTTTAGTTAAACGGTTTAGAGTTGAGGCACCGAAGACGTTTTTCGAAATGTCGTGGAACATATGAGATGTTTCGAGGGCTGAAATTGGGATTCGGGCTCGTGCCCACGTCAAGAGGTATAAGACCTCCGACGATTTTCTTAGCCTGCAAACTAAGGGAGAAAAGCTCAATCGTTGAGCTTATGCTCAGATTGTCTGAGTGCAACAATCACTTGAATCGAGTGGGAGTTGATCTTCCAGATGAGATAGTGATGTTTCTCCAAAGTCATTGCCACCAAGCTGCTAGAGCTTCGTGATGAACTATAACATATCAGGGATAGATATGATGATCCTTGAGGTATTCACGATGTTTGACACCGCGAAAGTAGAAATCAAGAAGGAGCATCAATTGTTGATGGTTGGTGAAACCACTAGTTTCAAGAAGGGCAAGGGCAAGAAGGGATACTTCATGAAACGGCAAATCAGCTGCTGCTCCAGTGAAGAAACCCAAGGTTGAACCTAAACCCAAGACTAAGTGCTTCTGTAATAAGGGGAACAGCCACTGGAGCAGGATTTCCCTAGATACCTGGTAGATAAGAAGGCTGGCAAGGTCGATAGAAGTATATTGGATATACATTATGTTAATGTGTACTTTACTAGTACTCGTAGTAGCACCAGGGTATTAGATACCGGTTCGGTTGCTAAGTGTTAGTAACTTGAAATAAAAGCTACGGAATAAATGAAGACTAGCTAAAGGTGAGCTGGCGATATGTGTTGGAAGTGTTTCCAAGGTTGATGTGATCAAGCATCGCACGCTCCCTCTACCATCGAGATTGGTGTTAAAATAATTGTTATTTAGTGTTTGCGTTGAGCATATACATGATTGGATTATGTCTATCGCAATACGGTTATTCATTTAAAGAGAATAATGGTTACTCTGTTTATTTGAATAATACCTTCAATGGTCTTGCACCTAAAAGGAATGGTTTATTGAATCTCGATCGTAGTGATACACATTTTCATGCCAAAAGATATAAGATAGTAATGATAGTACCACTTACTTGTGGCACTGCCATGTAAGTCATATTGGTGTAAAACGCATGAAGAAGCTCCATGTTGATGGATCTTCGGACTCACTCGTTTTGAAAAGTTTGAGACATGCAAACCATGTCTATTGGTGTATACGCATGAAGAAACTCCATGCAGATGGATCGTTTGGACTCACTTGATTTTGAATCACTTGAGATATGCAAAATCATACCACATGGGCAAGATGACTGAAAAGCCTCGGTTTCAGTAAGATGGAACAAGATAGCAACTTGTTGGAAGTAACACGTTTTGATGTGTGCAGTCCAATGAGTGCTGAGGCATGCAGTGAATATCGTTATGTTCTTACTTCACAGATGATTCGAGTAGATGTTGAGTATATTTACTTGATGAAACACAAGTCTGAATTATTGAATGGTTCAAGTAATTTCAGAGTGAAGTTAAAGATCATCATGACAAGAGGATAAAAATGTCTATGATATGATCATAGAGATGAGTATCTGAGTTACGAGCTTTGGCACGCAATTAAGACATTGTGGAAATTGTTTCACAATTAATACCGCCTGGAGCACCATAGTGTGATGGTGTGTCCGAACATCATAGTTGCACCCTATTGGATATGGTGCGTACCATGATGTCTCTTGTCGAATTACCACTATCGTTCATGGGTTAGGCATTAGAGACAACCGCACTCACTTTAATAGGGCACCACGTAATTCCGTTGAGACGACACCGTTTGAACTATGGTATGGAGAAACCTAAGTTGTCATTTCTTAAAAGTTGGGGGCTGCGATGCTTATGTGAAAAAGTTTCAGGTTGATGAGCTCGAACCCAAAGCCGATAAAAACGCATCTTCATAGGACACCCAAAACAGTTGGGTATACCTCCTTTCTCAGATCCGGAAGCAAAAGTAATTGTTTCTAGAAACGGGTCCTTTCTCGAGGAAAAGTTTCTCTCGAAAGAATTGAGTGGGAGGATGGTGGAGGCTTAATGAGGTAACTGAACCATCACTTCAATCAGTGTGTAGCAGGGTACAGGAAGTTGTTCATGTGGCACCTACACCAATTGAAGTGGAAGCTGATGATAGTGATCATGATGCTTCGGATCAAGTTACTACTGGACCTCGTAGGTCGACAAGGATGCGTACTACTTCAGAGTGGTATGCAATCCTGTCTTAGAGGTCATGTTGCTAGACAACAATGAACCTACGAGCTATGGAGAAGCGATGGTGGGCCCGGATTCTGACGAATGGCTCGAGGCATAAAATCCGAGAGAGGATCCATGACTTTGGAAGAAATACTTGATGGTCGTAAGGCCGTTGGGTACAGATGGATTTTAAAAGGAAGACAGACAATGATGGTAAGTATCGCCATTAAGAAAGCTCGACTTGTCGTTAAGATGTTTTCCGACAAGTTCAAGGAGTTGACTACGATGAGACTTTCTCACTTGTAGCGATGCTAAGAGTCTGTTGGAATTATATTAGCAATTACTGCATGATTGATGAAATCTTGCAGATAAGATGTCAAAACATTGTTTCCTCGACAATATCCTTGAGGAAAGGTTGTATGTGATACAACCAGAAGGTTTTGTCAATCCTGAAGAACGCTAACTAATATGCAAAGCTCCAACAATCCTTCTAAGGACTGGAGTAAGCATCTCAGAGTTGGAATGTACGCTTTGATGAGATGATCAAAGATTTTGGGTTTATACAAAGTTTATGAGAAACTTGTATTTCCAAAGAAGTGAGTGGGAGCATTACAGAATTTCTGATGAGTATATGTTGTTGACATATTGTTGATCAGAAATGATGTAGAATTTCTAGAAAGCATATAGGGTTATTTGAAAAGTGTTTTTCAATAGAAAACCTGGAATAAGCTCCTTGAACATTGAGCATCAAGATCTATGAGGATAGATCAAAAATGCTAAATGGTACTTTCAAATGAGCACATACCTTGACATGATCTTGAAGGTGTTCAAGATGGATCAATCAAAGAAGGAGTTCTTGCCTGAGTTGTAAGGTATGAAGTTAAGAGTTAAAGCTCGACCACGGCAGAAGAGAGAGAAAGGACGAAGGTCATCTCCTATGCTTCAGACGTAGGCTCTATAGTATGCTATGCTGTGTACCGCACCGGAAGTGTGCCTTGCCATGGATCAGTCAAGGGGTACAAGAATGATCCAGGAATGGGGATCATTGGACAGCGGTCAAAAATTGTCCTTGGAGTAAATAAAGGACATGTTTCTCGATTATGGAGGTGATAAAGAGTTCGGCGTAAAGGGTTACGTCGATGCAAGCTTTAACACCTATCCGAATGACTCTGAGTAGCAAACCGGATACGTATAGTGGAGCAACCATTTTGAATAGCTCCAAGTGGAGCGTGGAAGCAGCATTTACAATATGACATAGAGAATTGCGAAATACATACGGATCTGAATGTTGCAGACCCGTTGACTAAAACCTCTCTCACTAGCAAAACATGATCAAACCCAGAACTCATTGAGTCTTAATCACATGGTGATGTGAACTAGTTTAGTGACACTAGTAAACTCTTTGGATGTTGGTCACATGGTGATGTGACCTATCAGTGTTAATCACACGGTGATGTGAACTAGATTATTGACCCTAGTGCAAGTGGGAGACTGTTGGAAATATGCCCTAGAGGCAATAATAAATTAGTTATTATTATTATATTTCCTTGTTCATGATAATCGTTTATTATCCATGCTATAATTGTATTGATAGGAAACTCAGATACATGTGTGGATACATAGACAACACCATGTCCCTAGTAAGCCTCTGATTGACTAGCTCGTTGATCAATAGATGGTTACGGTTTCCTGACCATGGACATTGGATGTCGTTGATAACGGGATCACATCATTAGGAGAATGATGTGATGGACAAGACCCAATCCTAAGCCTAGCACAAAGATCGTAGTTCGTATGCTAAAGCTTTTCTAATGTCAAGTATCATTTCCTTAGACCATGAGATTGTGCAATTCCTGGATACCGTAGGAATGCTTTGGGTGCACTAAATGTCACAACGTAACTGGGTGGCTATAAAGGTGCACTACAGGTATCTCCGAAAGTGTCTGTTTGGTTGGCACGAATCGAGACTGGGATTTGTCACTCCAGTTGACGGATAGGTATCTCAGGGCCCACTCGGTAGGACATCATGATAATGTGCACAATGTGACCAAGGGGTTGATCACGGGATGATGTGTTACGGAACAAGTAAAGAGACTTGCCGGTAATGAGATTGAACAAGGTATCGGCATACCGACGATCGAATCTCGGGAAAGTACAATACCGCTAGACAAAGGAAATTGTATACGGGATTGCTTGAGTCCTTGACATCGTGGTTCATCCGATGAGATCATCATGGAACATGTGGGAGCCAACATGGGTATCCAGATCCCGCTGTTGGTTATTGGCCAGAGAGCTGTCTCGGTCATGTCTGAATGATTCCCGAACCCGTAGGGTCTACACACTTAAGGTTCGATGACGCTAGAGTTGTTATGGGAATTGGTGTGCAGTTACCGAATGTTGTTTGGAGTCCCGGATGAGATCCCGGACGTCACGAGGAGTTCCGAAATGGTCCGGAGGTAAAGATTTATATATGGGAAGTCCTATTTTGGCCACCGGAAAATGTTTGAGATTTTTCGGTATTGTGCCGGGAAGGTTCTAGAAGGTTCCGGAGTGGGGCCCACCAGCATGGGGGGACCCACATGAATGTGGGTAGTGGGGGAAAGGCCCCACACCCTTGGTCAAGGTGCACCAAGATCCCCCCTTAGAAGGAATAAGATCATATCCCGAAGGGATAAGATCAAGATCCCTAAAAAGGGGGGATAACAATCGGTGAGGAAGGAAATGATGGGATTTTTCCTTCCTCCCTCCTTTGCCAACGCCCCAATGGACTTGGAGGGCAAGAAACCAGCCCCTCCACCCCTATATATAGTGGGGAGGCGCATGGGAGCTTCACCCTTGCCCCTGGCACAGCCCTCTCCCTCCCCAACACCTCCTCCGTAGTAGTAGTGCTTGGCGAAGCCCTGCCGGAGAACTACAAGCTCCACCACCACGCCGTCGTGCTGCCGGAGCTCTCCCTCAACTTCTCCTCTCCCCTTGCTGGATCAAGAAGGAGGAGACGTCCCCGGGTTGTACGTGTGTTGAACTAGGAGGTGCCGTCCGTTCGGCACTAGGATCTCCGGTGATTTGGATCACGATGAGTACGACTCCTTCAACCCCGTTCTCTTGAACACTTCCGCTTAGTGATCTACAAGGGTATGTTGATGCACTCCCCTCTCTCTCGTTGCTAGTTTCTCCATAGATAGATCTTGGTGACTCGTAGGAAAATTTTGAATTTGTGCTACGTTCCCCAACAAAATGAGGAAGAGACGAAGGTGATGTAGGGAGCAGCGGAGCTAGTCACCGATGGCGAGGTGCTCCGGTGTGGTGGCGCGGGGCGGTGGCCTCCTAGACGTCGGTGGAAGACCGGCGAGCTCCTAGACGCCGGTGGCGCGAGGCGGCGGCCTCTTTCGGCGCCATGGAGGAGGATGGATGCATGGGAAAGAGGTCCATGTGAGACCGTATGGAAAGTGAGAGGAGAGAGTGGTGGAAGAGAGGAGGGATTTGGGGGAGGAGATGGGATTCGGTCGAGGATATGGCGACTTCACCTACCTCGTACTTAGTAGTAGCGAGGGGTATAAAACCGCGCTACTACTATCAACTTAGTAGGAGCGCGGGTTTATACCCCTCGCTACTACTATGGCATGTGTCGGGGGGCACGGTAGAGACCACTTAGTAGTAGCGAGGGTTAAAAACCCGCGCTACTACTATCAACTTAGTAGTACCGAGGGTTAAAACCCCGCGCTAGTGCTAATTAGCAGTAGCGCTTCTTTTTGTGCCGCGCTGCTGCTAAGATTCTGTGTATAAGGTTTTCCCTAGTAGTGTCTCGTTGCTATGCATCACCATGATCTTCCATGTGCGTAGTAATTTTTTTGAAATTACTACGTTCCCTAACAGTGGCATCAGAGCCTAGTTTTATGCGTAGATGTTATATGCACGAGTAGAACACAAGTGAGTTGTCGGCGATACAAGTCATACTGCTTACCAGCATGTCATACATTGGTTCGGCGGTATTGTTGGATGAAGCGGCCCAGACTGACATTACGCGTACGCTTACGCGAGACTGGTTCTACCGACGTGCTTTGCACATAGGTGGCTGGCGGGTGTCAGTTTCTCCAACTTTAGTTGAACCGAGTGTGGCTATGCCCGGTCCTTGAGAAGGTTAAAACAGCACTAACTTGACGAACTATCGTTGTGGTTTTGATGCATAGGTAAGAACGGTTCTTTCTCAACCCGTAGTAGCCACGTAAAACTTGCAACAACAAAGTAGAGGATGTCTAACTTGTTTTTGCAGGGCATGTTGTGATGTGATATGGTCAAGACGTGATGATATATTTTATTGTATGAGATGATCATGTTTTGTAACCGAGTTATCGGCAACTGGCAGGAGCCATATGGTTGTCGCTTTATTGTATGCAATGCAATCGCCCTGTAATTGCTTTGCTTTATCACTAAGCAGTAGCGATAGTCGTAGAAGCAATAGGTGGCGAAACGACAATGATGCTACGATGGAGATCAAGATGTCGCCCTGGTGACGATGGAGATCATGACGGTGCTTCGGAGATGGAGATCACAAGCACAAGATGATGATGGCCATATCATATCACTTATATTGATTTCATGTGATGTTTATCCTTTATGCATCTTATTTTGCTTTGATTGACGGTAGCATTATAAGATGATCTCTCACTAAAATTTCAAGGTAAAAGTGTTCTCCCTGAGTATGTACCGTTGCGAATGTTTTCCGTGCTGAGACACCACGTGATGATCGGGTGTGATAGGCTCTACGTCCAAATACAACGGGTGCAAAACAGTTGCACACGCAGAATACTCAGGTTAAACTTGACGAGCCTAGCATATACAGATATGGCCTCGGAACACTGAGACCGAAAGGTCGAGCGTGAATCATATAGTAGATATGATCAACATAGTGATGTTCACCATTGAAAACTACTCCATCTCACGTGATGATCGGACATGGTTTAGTTGATTTGGATCACGTGATCGCTTAGATGATTAGAGGGATGTCTATCTAAGTGGGAGTTCTTAAGTAATATGATTAATTGAACTTAAATTTATCATGAACTTAGTACCTGATAGTATTTTGCTTGTCTATGTCTGTTGTAGATAGATGGCTCGTGCTGTTGTTCCGTTGAATTTTAATGCGTTCCTTGAGAAAGCTAAGTTGAAAGATGATGGTAGCAATTACACGGACTGGGTCCGTAACTTGAGGATTATCCTCATTGCTGCACAAAAGAATTACATCCTGGAAGCACCGCCGGGTGTTAGGCCTGCTGCAGATGCAACTGATGACGTTAAGAACGTCTGGCAGAGCAAAGCTGATGACTACTCGATAGTTCAGTGTGCCATGCTTTACGGCTTAGAACCGGGACTTCAACGACGTTTCGAACGTCATGGAGCATATGAGATGTTCCAGGAGTTGAAGTTAATATTTCAAGAAAATGCCCGAATTGAGAGATATGAAGTCTCCAATAAGTTCTATAGCTGCAAGATGGAGGAGAATAGTTCTGTTAGTGAACATATACTCAAAATGTCTGGGTCTAATAATCACTTAATTCAACTGGGAGTTAATCTTCCTGATGATAGTGTCATTGACAGAATTCTTCAATCACTGCCACCAAGCTACACGAGCTTCGTGATGAACTATAATATGCAAGGGATGGACAAGACTATTCCCGAGCTCTTCGCGATGCTAAAAGCTGCAGAGGTAGAAATCAAGAAGGAGCATCAAGTGTTGATGGTCAACAAGACCACCAGTTTCAAGAAAAAGGGTAAAGGGAAGAAGAAGGGGAACTTCAAGAAGAACAGTAAACAAGTTGCTGCTCAAGAGAATAAACCGAAGTCTGGACCTAAGCCTGAGACTGACTGCTTCTACTGCAAGCAGACTGGTCACTGGAAGCGGAACTGCCCCAAGTATTTGGCGGATAAGAAGGATGGCAAGGCGAACAAAGGTATATGTGATATACATGTTATTGATGTGTACCTTACTAATGCTCGCAGTAGCACCTGGGTATTTGATACTAGTTCTGTTGCTAATATTTGCAACTCGAAACAGGGACTACAGATTAAGCGAAGATTGGCTAAGGACGAGGTGACGATGCACGTGGGAAATGGTTCCAAAGTCGATGTGATCGCGGTCGGCACGCTACCTCTACATCTACCTTCGGGATTAGTCTTAGACCTGAATAATTGTTATTTGGTGCCAGGGTTAAGCATTAACATTATATCTAGATCTTCTTTGATGCGAGACGGTTATTCATTTAAATCGGAGAATAATGATTGTTCTATTTATATGAGTAATATCTTTTAAGGTCATTCACCCTTGAAGAGTGGTCTATTTTTATTGAATCTCGATAGTAGTGATACACATATTCATAATGTTGAAGCCAAAAGATGCAGAGTTGATAATGATAGTGCAACTTATTTATGGCACTACCGTTTGGTTCATATTGGTGTAAAGCGCATGAAGAAACTCCATAATGATGGACTTCTGGAATCACTTGATTATGAATCACTTGGTACTTGCGAACCATGCCTCATGGGCAAGATGACTAAAACGCCATTCTCCGGAACTATGGAGCGAGCAACAGATTTGTTGGAAATGATACATACTGATGTATGTGGTCCAATGAACATTGAGGCTCGCAGCGGGTATCGTTATTTTCTCACCTTCAGAGATGATTTGAGCAGATATGGGTATATCTAATTAATGAAACATAGTCTGAAACATTTGAAAAGTTCAAAGAATTTCAGAGTGAAGTGGAAAATCATCGTAACAAGAAAATAAAATTTCTACGATCTAATCGTGGAGGAGAATATTTGAGTTACGAGTTTGGTTTACATTTGAAACAATGCGGAATAGTTTCGCAACTCACGCCACCCGGAACACCACAACGTAATTGTGTGTCCGAACGTCCTAATCGTACTTTACTAGATATGGTGCGATCTATGGTGTCTCTTACTGATTTACCTCTATCATTTTGGGGTCATGCTTTAGATACGGCCGCATTCACGTTAAATAGGGCACCATCAAAATCCGTTGAGACGACGCCTTATGAACTGTGGTTTGGCAAGAAACCAAAGTTGTCGTTTCTCAAAGTTTGGGGCCGCAATGCTTATGTGAAAAGACTTCAACCTGATAAGCTCGAACCCAAATCGGAGAAATGTGTCTTCATAGGATACCCAAAGGAGACTATTGGGTACAGCTTCTATCACAGATCTGAAGGCAAGACTTTTGTTGCTAAATTCGGATCCTTTCTAGAGAAGGAGTTTCTCTCGAAAGAAGTGAGTGGGAGGAAAGTAGAACTTGATGAGGTAACCGTACCTGCTCCCTTATTGGAAAATAGTTCATCACAAAAACTGGTTCCTCTGACAACTACACCAATTAGTGAGGAAGCTAATGATATTGATCTTGAAACTTCAGATCAAGTTACTACCAAACCTCGTAGGTCAACCAGAGTAAGATCCACACCAGAGTGGTACGGTAATCCTATTCTGGAGGTCATGTTACTTGACCATGGCGAACCTATGAACTATGAGGAAGCGATGATGAGCCCAGATTCCGCAAAATGGCTTAAGGCCATGAAATCCGAGATAGGATCCATGTATGAGAACAAAGTATGGACTTTGGTTGACTTGCCCGATGATCGGCAAGCCATCGAGAAAAAATGGATCTTCAATAAGAAGACTGACTCTCATAGTAATGTTACTTTCTACAAAGCTCAACTTGTTGTGAAAGGTTTTCGACAAGTTCAAGGAATTAACTACGATGAGACTTTCTCACCCGTAGAGATGCTTAAGTCTGTCCAAATCATGTTAGCGATTGCCGCATTTTATGATTATGAAATATGGCAAATGGATGTCAAAACTGCATTCCTGAATGGATTTCTAGAAGAAGAGTTGTATATGATGCAACCAGAAGGTTTTGTCGATCCAAAAAGTGCTAACAAATTGTGCAAGCTCCAGCGATCCATTTATGGATTGGTGCAAGCCTCTCGATGTTGGAATAAACGCTTTGATAGTGTGATCAAAGCATATGGTTTTATACAAACTTTTGGAGAAGCCTGTATTTACAAGAAAGTGAGTGGGAGCTCTGTAGCATTTTTGATATTATATGTAGACGACATATTGTTGATTGGAAATGACATAGAATTTCTGACAGCATAAAAGGATACTTGAATAAAAGTTTTTCAATGAAAGACCTCAGTGAAGCTTCTTACATATTAGGCATCAAGATCTATAGAGATAGATCAAGACGCTTAATTGGACTTTCACAAAGCACATACCTTGATAAAGTTTTGAAAAAATTCAAAATGGATCAAGCAAAGAAAGGGTTCTTGCCTGTATTACAAGGTGTGAAGTTGAGTCAGACTCAATGCCCGACCATAGCAGAAGATAGAGAGAAAATGAAAGGTGTTCCCTATGCTTCAGCCATAGGCTCTATCATGTATGCAATGCTGTGTACCAGACCTGATGTATGCTTAGTAATAAGTTTAGCAGGGAGATACCAAAGTAATCCAGGAGTGGATCACTGGACAGCGGTCAAGAATATCCTGAAATACCTGAAAAATACTAAGGATATGTTTCTCGTTTATGGAGGTGACAAAGAGCTAGTCGTAAATGGTTACGTCGATGCAAGCTTTGACACTGATCCGGTCGATTCTAAATTGCAAACAAGATACATGTTTATATTTAACGGTGGGGCTGTCAGTTGGTGCAGTTCTAAACAAAGCGTCATAACGGGATCTACATGTGAAGCGGAGTACATAGCTGCTTCGGAAGCAGCAAATGAAGGAGTATGGATGAAGGAGTTCATATCCGATCTAGGTGTCATACCTAGTGCATCGGGTCCAATGAAAATCTTTTGTGACAATACTGGTGCAATTTCCTTGGCAAAGGAATCCATATTTCACAAGAGAACCATGCACATCAAGAGACGCTTCAATTCAATCCGGGACCAAGTCCAGGTGGGAGACATAGAGATTTGCCAGATACATACGGATCTGAATGTTGCAAGCCCGTTGACTAAGCCTCTTCCACGAGCAAAACATGATCAGCACCAAGGCTCCATGGGTGTTAGAATCATTACTGTGTAATCTAGATTATTGACTCTAGTGCAAGTGGGAGACTGAAGCAAATATGCCCTAGAGGCAATAATAATGTTATTATTTATTTCCTCATATCATGATAAATGTTTATTATTCATGCTAGAATTGTATTAACCGGAAACATAATACATGTGTGAATACATAGACAAACATAATGTCACTAGTATGCCTCTACTTGACTAGCTCGTTAATCAAAGATGGTTGTATTTCCTAACCATAGACATGAGTTGTCATTTGATAAACGGGATCACATAATTAGGATAATGATGTGATTGACTTGACCCATTCCGTTAGCTTAGCACTTGATCGTTTAGTATATTGCTATATCTTTCTTCATGACTTATACATGTTCCTATGACTATGAGATTATGCAACTCCCGTTTACCGGAGGAACACTCTGTGTTCTACCAAACGTCACAAAGTAACTGGTTGATTATAAACAAGCTCTACAGGTGTCTCCGAAGGTACACGTTGAGTTAGCATATTTCGAGATTAGGATTTGTCACTCCGATTGTCGAAGAGGTATCTCTGCGCCCTCTCGGTAATGCACATCACTATAAGCCTTGCAAGCAATGTAGCTAATGGGTTAGTTACGGGATGATGCATTACGTAATGAGTAAAGAGACTTGCCGATAATGAGATTGAACTAGGTATTGATATACTAACGATAGAATCTCGGGCAAGTAACATATCGATGACAAAGGGAACAACATATGTTGTTATGCGGTTTGACCGATAAAGACCTTCATAGAATATGTAGGAGCCAATATGAGCATCCAGGTTCCTCTATTGGTTATTGACCAGAAACGTGTCTCGGTCATGTCTACATAGTTCTCGAACCCGTAGGGTCCGCACGCTTAAAGTTAGATGACAGTTACATTATGAGTTTATGTGATTTGATGTACCGAAGATAGTTCGGAGTCCCGGATGTGATCACGGACATGACGAGGAGTCTCGGAATGGTCGAGACATGAAGATTGATATATTGGACGACTATATTCGGACACCGGAATGGTTTCTGGGGTTATAGGATATATACCTGAGTACTAGGGGGTTACCGGAACCCCCCGGAGGGTTAATGGGCCTCACGGGCCCTAAGTGGAGAAGAGGAAGGGCGGCTAGGGCAAGGAGGGGGGCGGCGCCCCCCTTTCCTTCCTCTCCTCTCTCCCTTCCTTCCCCTCTCCTACTTGGACTAGGAAAGGAGGGAGTACTACTCCCGGTGGGAGTAGGACTCCTCCCTGGCACGCCTCCTCCTGGCCGGCCACCCCCTCCCCTTGATCCTTTATATACGGGGGCAGGGGGCACCTCTAAGGGACAACAATTGATCATTGATCTCTTAGCCGTGTGCGGTGCCCCCCTCCACCATATTCGACCTCGATAATATCGTAGCGGTGCTTACGCGAAGCCCTGCATCGGTAGAACATCATCATCGTCACCACATCGTCGTGCTCATGGAACTCTCCCTCAAAGCTCGGCTGGATCGGAGTTCGAGGGACGTCATCGAGCTGAGCGTGTGCTCAACTCGGAGGTGTCGTACGTTCGGTACTTGATCGGTCGTATCGTGAAGACGTACAACTACATCAACCGCGTTGTGCTAACGCTTCCGCTTTCGGTCTACGAGGATACGTGGACAACAATCTCCCCTCTCGTTGCTATGCATCACCATGATCTTGCGTGTGCGTAGGAATTTTTTTGAAATTACTATGTTTCCTAACAGTGGCATCAGAGCCTGGTTTTATGCGTAGATGTTATATGCACGAGTAGAACACAAGTGAGTTGTGGGCGATACAAGTCATTGATACGTCTCCAACGTATCTATAATTTTTTATTGTTCCATGCTATTATATTACCTGTTTTGGATGTTTATGGGATTTATTTTATACATTATTATCATTTTTGGGACTAACCTACTAACTGGAGGCCCAACCCGTATTGCTGTTTTTTTTGCCTATTTCAGTATTTCGAAGAAAAGGAATATCGAACGGAGTCCAAACGGAATGAAACCTTCGGGAGCGTGATTGTTGGAACGAATGTGATCCAGAGGACTTGGAGTGCAAATCAAGAAACAGCCGGAGCCTCCACGAGATAGGAGGGCGCCTGCACCCCCTATAGGGCGCGCCCCCTATCTCGTGGGCCCCTCGGGCGTCCACCGACGTACTTATTCCTCCCATATAAACCTACGTACCCCGAAAACATCCAGGGAGAAACCACAATACAATTTCCACCGCCGTAGCCTTCTGTATCCGCGAGATCCCATCTTGGAGCCGTCGCAGGCGTTCTGCCGGAGGGGGAATCCACCACGGAGGGCTTCTACATCAACACCATAGCCCTTCTGTTGAGTTGTGAGTAGTTTACCACAGACCTTCGGGTCCATAGTTATTAGCTAGATGGCTTCTTCTCTCTTTTTGGATCTCAATAGAATGTTCTTCCCCTCTCTTGTGGAGAACTATTCAATGTAATCTCTTTTTGCGGTGTGTTTGTCAAGATCCGATGAATTGTGGGTTTATGATCAGATTTATCTATGGATAATAATTGAATCTTCTCTGAATTCTTTTATATGATTGAGTTATCTTTGCAAGTCTCTTCGAATTATCGATTTGGTTTGGCCTACTAGATTGATCTTTCTTGCCATGGGAGAAGTGCTTAGCTTTGGGTTCAATCTTGCGGTGTTCATACCCAGTGACAAAAAGGGTTGCAAGACACGTATTGTATTGTTGCCATCGAGGATAAAAATATGGGGTTTATATCAAATTGCTTGAGTTTATCCCTCTACATCATGTCATCTTGCTTAATGCATTACTCTGTTCTTATTAACTTAATACTCTAGATGCATGCTGGATAGCGGTCGATGTGTGGAGTAATAGTAGTAGATGCAGGCAGAGTCGGTCTACTTGTTGCGGACGTGATGCCTATATACATGATCATGCCTAGATAACGTCATAATTATTTGCTTTTCTATCAATTGCTTGACAGTAATTTGTTCACCCACCGTAATACTTATGCTGTTGAGAGAAGCCTCTAGTGAAACCTATGGCCCCCGGGTCTATCTCTTATCATATTTGCTTACAATCTACTTTTATGTGCATCTTTATTTTCTGCATCTATATTATAAAATACCAAAAATATATTTATCTTATCATTTTATCTCTATCAGATCTCACTTTCGCAAATGGCCATGAAGGGATTGACAACCCCTTTGTCGCGTTGGTTGCGAGTTCTTTGTTTGTTTGTGTAGGTTCGTGGGACTTGTTGAGAAGCCTCCTACTGGATTGATACCTTGGTTCTTAAAAACTGAGGGAAATACTTACGCTACTATGCTGCATCACCCTTTCCTCTTCAAGGAAAACCAACGCAAGCTCAAGACGTAGCAAGAAGGATTTCTGGCGCCGTTGCCGGGGAGGTCTTCGCTCAAGTGAAGACACACCAAGTACCCGTCACAAACTCATCTCCCTCGCATTTACATTATTTGTCATTTGCCTCTCATTTTCCTCTCCCCCACTTCAGCCTTGCCGTTTTATTCGCCCTCTCTTTCCCATTCTCCTCTCTCTTTCGTTTGCCTTTTTCTTTGCTTGTGTCTCCATGTGCCTTCTATGCGCTTGCATCTTTGCTTGCTAAAAATCTATTGTTATTGATCCACTTAAAGTGTTCTACTTGAATCATCTTCGAACCTTATGCGCTCGTGCTGAAACCCCAACTAGCCTAGTTGATGAGAAATCTTTAGATGAGCATGCTTATTCTGTGCGTCACCGTTTGTCTGAATAAGCGAGACTCTTATGGGATCAAATAAACAGATTAATGTGCTATGCTTGGAATCTTTGTGAAATTTGTGATTTTACTTGTTGCTCTAAGAACTCTAAAAAACACCTTCCCTACCTATGTGAGTTTAATGAAAATGAAATCTTTTCTTCTTATGCAAAGGGTGTTTATAGTTACTATGATATCGAACAAATTGAAGAATTTGTTGCTTTTAAGGGTGCTTATGAAGTTGGATCTTTGATTGAAAAGTATGATATTACTCTCTATGAATCTGAAAATTTTGACATACTTAAATATTGCTATGAAAACTATGCTCATAATGTCTATGTCAAAGAATTTATTGAGAGAATGACTCTTGCTTTGGAAGAAAATAATGATATGCATGAATCTATAGATAATTATGATTCCGATGATTTGATTGAAATATCCCTTGATGAACATGATGCTTGCTATTCTCGTGGCCATGATGCCAATATTTATGAAGATGAATTTTCTATAGTTCCTTATGTTAAACATGAGATCGTTGCTATTGCACCCATACTTGATAGTTCCTTCAATGAAAAGCATGATTGCAATGGTGTTACTATAAATTCTCTTGAAGTCAATTGTGCTAATAATATGCAAAACCCTAAGCTTGGGGATGCTAGTTTTGCTATGTCTACTACTTGTTGCAATGATCATGATTGGGGTGATTCCTTTTTTGATCTTTAAAATTTATTTAAGCCCCATGATGAATATGAGATTGATAATAGTGTTTGCGAGAGGTCATGACTTTAGTTAATGATAATCCCACTATTTTGGAAGAGTGTCAACTTTGCATGCATATGGATCGTGTTGAAAATATTTTATGTGATAGATATTTTGTTGAAATTGCTTATGACCCCACATGTAATTATTATGAGAGAGGAAAATATGGTTGTAGAAGTTTTCATGTTACTAAATTACCTCTTGTCGTGTTGAGATTGCTATCATCTCTTTGTTCTTCCTTACATATGCTAGTTTTTGCTTGCCTTGATAATTTGTTTGCTTACAAGATGCCCATGCATAGGAAGTATGTTAGACTTAAGTGTGTTTGTCACATGTTTTATGATTCTCTCTTTATACTTCAATTCTTGTCTTCATGTGAGCATCATTGAAATCTCAATGCCTAGCTAAAAAGGCTTTAAAGAAAAGCGCTTGTTGGGACACAACCAAATATTTTTCCTTTCTTATATTCAATAAATTTTGTTTCTACTTTCTGTTTAGATGTGTTTTATTCTTTTAATTAGTGTTTGTGCCAAGTAGAACCTATAGGATAAACTATGATATGAGTTGATTTGATTCTGCTGAAAAACAGAAACTTTGCGCTCACGAGAAAAATTCAATAAATCACAGGAACGAGATTTTGCATTGATTCTTTTTGCTTATTTTCAATAAAAAAATTGTTTAGGACGTCCTATTTTGGTAGGATTTTTGAGGTTCCAGAAGTTTGCGTTAGTTACAGATTGCTACAGACTGTTCTATTTTTGACAGATTCTGTTTTTCGTGTGTTGTTTGCTTATTTTGATGCATCTATGGCTAGTATGTAAGGATATGAACCATAGAGAACATGGAATACAGTAGGTTTAACACCAATTTAAATAAAGAATGAGTTCATTACAGTACCTTATGTGGTGGTTTTGTTTTCTTTCACTAACGGAGCTTATAAGATTTCCTGTTGTGGTTCGTGTTGTGAAGTTTTCAAGTTTTGGGTAAAGATTTGATGGACTATGGAATAAAGGGTGGAAAAAGCCTAATATTGGGGTGCCCAAGGCACCACAAGATATTCAAGAATAGCCAAAAGCCTAAGCTTGGGAATGCCCCGAAGGCATCCCCTCTTTCGTCTTCATTCATTGGTAACTTTACTTAGAGCTATATTTTTATTTACCACATGATATGTGTTTTGCTTGGAGCGTCATGTATTATATTGATCTTTGCTTGTTAGTTTACTACAATCATCCTTGCTGTAACACAGCTTTTGGGAGAAGCCTATTTGCCTGGGATTTGATAGAATACTCTATATGCTTCACTTATATCTTTTGAGCTTGATAGTTTTTGTTCTAGTGATTCACTTATATCTTTTAGAGCATGGCGGTGGATTAATTTTGAAGAAATTGCTAGTCCCTCATTCTTCACTTATATTATTTTGAGAGTCTCTTAGAACAGCATGGTATTTGCTTTGGTTATGAATTTGGTCCTAGAATGATGAGCATCCAAGTTGGGTATAATAAAAACTATCATAGAAAGTGAATTCGATGCTATGATCAACTTGATACTTGATGATTGTTTTGAGATAGGGCGGTAGTGATATTAAAGTCATGCTAGTTAGGTGATTATGGATTTAAAGAATGCATGTGTTGAAGTTAGCAAGTCCTGTATCATGCACGTATGGTTAAAGTTCTGTAACAAATTTGAAACATGAAGTGTACCTGGCTTGTGCATCCTTATGAGTGGTTGTCGGGGACAAGCGATGGTCTTTTCCTACCAATCTATCCCCCTAGGAGCATGCGCATAGTGCTTGGTTTTTGATGACTTCTAAATTTTTGCAATAAGTATATGAGTTCTTTGACTAATGTTGAGTCCATGGATTATACGCACTTTTACCTTTTCATCATTGCTAGCCTCTTCGGTACCGTGCATTGCCCTTTCTCACCTTGAGAGTTGGTGCAAACTTCGCCGGTGCATCCAAACCCCGTGATATGATACGCTCTATCACACATAAACCTCCTTATATCTTCCTCAAAACAGCCACCATACCTACCTATTTATGGCATTTCCATAGCCATTCTGAGATATATTGCCATGCAACTTTCCACCGTTCCGTTCATCATCATCATGACATACGTTACTTTTGTCATATTGCCATTGCATGATCATGTAGTTGACATCGTATTTGTGGCAAAGCCACCATGCATATTTTTTTATACATGTCACTCTTGATTCATTGCACCATCCCGGTACACCGCCGGAGGCATTCATATAGAGGCATATCTTGTTCTAGTTTTGAGTTGTAATTCATGTGTTGTAATCAATAAAGTGTGATGATCATCATTATTAGAGCATTGCCCAAAAAGAAAAAAAAAGAAAAAAAGAAAAAACAGAAAGAAAAAAGAAAATAAATAAAAAGGGCAATGCTACTATCTCTTTTTCCACACTTGTGCTTCAAAGTAGCACCTTGTTCTTTATTGAGTCTCATACATTGTGCTTCAAAGTAGCACCATGTTCTTCATGTAGAGAGTCTCATAGGTTGTCACTTCCATATACTAGTGGGAATTTTTCATTATAGAACTTGGCTTGTATATTCCTACGATAGGCTTCCTCAAATGCCCTAGGTCTTCGTGAGCAAGCAAGTTGGATGCACACCCATTAGTTTTCTTTTGTTGAGCTTTCATTCATTTATAGCTCTAGTGCATCCGTTGCATGGCAATCCCTACTCCTCATGTTGACATCAATTGATGGGCATTCCCATAGCCCGTTGATTATCCTCGTCAATGTGAGACTTTCTCTTTTTTTGTCTTCTCCACACAATCCCCAATCATTATTCTATTCCACCCATAGTGCTATATCCATGGCTCATGCTCATGTATTGCATGAAAGTTCAAATTTTTTGAGATTATTTAAGTACGAAACAATTTCTTGGATTGTCATCGGGGGTATGGAAGTTGGGAACATATTTGTGTGACAAAAATGATGCATAGCCTAACTATATGATTTTGTAGGGATGAACTTTCTTTAGCCATGTTATTTTGAGAAGACATGATTACTTTGATTAGTATGCTTGAAGTATTACTATTTCTTTTATCAATATGAACTTTTATTTTGAATCATTTGGATCTGAACATTCATGCCACAATAAAAGAAAATTACATTGAGAATTATGCTAGGTAGAATTTCACATCAAAAATTCTGTTTTTATCATTTACCTACTCGAGGACGAGCAGGAATTAAGCTTGCGGATGCTTGATACGTCTCCAACGTATCTATAATTTTTGATTTTTCCATGCTATTATATTACCTGTTTTGGATGTCTATGGGCTTTATTTTATACATTATTATCATTTTTGGGACTAACCTACTAACCGGAGGCCCAGCCCGTATTGCTGTTTTTTGCCTATTTCAGTATTTCGAAGAAAAGGAATATCAAACGGAGTCCAAACGGAATGAAACCTTCGGGAGCATGATTTTTGGAACGAACGTCATCCAGAGGACTTGGAGTGCAAGTCAAGAAACAACCGGAGCCTCCACGAGATAGGAGGGCGCCCCCCCTATAGGGCGCCCCCCTGTCTCGTGGGCCCCTCGGGCGTCCACCGATGTACTTATTCCTCCCATATAAGCCTACGTACCCCGAAAACATCCAGGGAGCAACCACAATACAATTTCCACCGCCGTAACCTTCTGTATCCGCGAGATCCCATCTTGGAGCCGTCGCCGGCGTTCTGCCGGAGGGGGAATCCACCATGGAGGGCTTCTACATCAACACCATAGCCCTTCCGATGAGTTGTGAGTAGTTTACCACAGACCTTCGGGTCCATAGTTATTAGCTAGATGGCTTCTTCTCTCTTTTTGGATCTCAATACAATGTTCTTCCCCTCTCTTGTGGAGATCTATTCGATGTAATCTCTTTTTGCGGTGTGTTTGTCCAGATTCGATGAATTGTGGGTTTATGATCAGATTTATCTATGGATAATAATTGAATCTTATCTGGATTCTTTTATATGATTGAGTTATCTTTGCAAGTCTCTTCGAATTATCGATTTGGTTTAGCCTACTAGATTGATCTTTCTTGCCATCGGAGTAGTGCTTAGCTTTGGGTTCAATCTTGCGGTGTTCTTACCCAGTGACAGAAAGGGTTGCAAGACACGTATTGTATTGTTGCCATCAAGGATAAAAATATTTGGTTTATATCATATTGCTTGAGTTTATCCCTCTACATCATGTCATCTGGCTTAATGCGTTACTCTGTTCTTATTAACTTAATACTCTAGATGCATGCTGGATAGCGGTCGATGTGTGGAGTAATAGTAGTAGATGCAGGCAGAGTCGGTCTACTTGTTGCGGACGTGATGCCTATATACATTATCATGCCTAGATAACGTCATAATTATTCGCTTTTCTATCAATTGCTTGACAGTAATTTGTTCACCCACTGTAATACTTATGCTCTTGAGAGAAGCCTCTAGTGAAACCTATGGCCCCCGGGTCTATCTCTTATCATATTTTCTTACAATCTACTTTTATTTGCATCTTTATTTTCTGCATCTATATTATAAAATACCAAAAATATATTTATCTTATCATTTTATATCTATCAGATCTCACTTTCGCAAGTGGCCGTGAAGGGATTGACAACCCCTTTGTCGCATTGGTTGCGAGTTCTTTGTTTGTTTGTGTAGGTTCGTGGGACTTGTTGAGAAGCCTCCTACTGGATTGATACCTTGGTTCTCAAAAACTGAGGGAAATACTTACGCTACTGTGCTGCATCACCCTTTCCTCTTCAAGGAAAACCAATGCAAGCTCAAGACGTAGTAGTCATACTACTTACCAGCATGTCATACTTTGGTTCAACGGTATTGTTGGATGAAGCAGCCCGGACCGACATTACGCGTACGCTTACGCGAGACTGGTTCTACCGACGTGCTTTGCACATAGGTGGCTGGCGGGTGTCAGTTTCTCCAACTTTAGTTGAACCGAGTGTGGCTACGCCCGGTCCTTGAGAAGGTTAAAACAACCCTAACTTGACGAACTATCATTGTGGTTCTAATGCATAGGTAAGAACGGTTCTTGCTCAGCCCGTAGCAGCCACGTAAAACTTGCAACAACAAAGTAGAGGACGTCTAACTTGTTTTTGCAGGGCATGTTGTGATGTGATATGGTCAAGACGTTATGATATATTTTATTGTATGAGATGATCATGTTTTGTAACCGAGTTATCGACAACTGGCAGGAGCCATATGGTTGTCGCTTTATTGTATGTAATGCAATCGCCCTGTAATTGCTTTACTTTATCACTAAGCGGTAGCGATAGTCGTAGAAGCAATAGGTGGCGAAACGACAATGATGCTACAATGGAGATCAAGGTGTCGCCCCGGTGACGATGGTGATCATGACGGTGCTTCGGAGATGGAGATCACAAGCACAAGATGATGATGGCCATATCATATCACTTATATTGATTGCATGTGATGTTTATCCTTTATGCATCTTATTTTGCTTTGATTGACGGTAGCATTATAAGATGATCTCTCACTAAAATTTCAAGGTAAAAGTGTTCTCCCTGAGTATGTACCGTTGCGAAAGTTCTTCGTGCTGAGACACCAAGTGATGATCGGGTGTGATAGGCTCTACGTTCAAATACAACGGGTGCATAACAGTTGCACACGCAGAATACTCAGGTTAAACTTGACGAGACTAGCATATACAGATATGGCCTCAGAACACTGAGACCGAAAGGTCGAGCGTGAATCATATAGTAGATATGATCAACATAGTGATGTTCACCATTGAAAACTACTCCATCTCACGTGAAGATCGGACATGGTTTAATTGATTTGGATCACATGATCGCTTAGATGATTAGAGGGATGTCTATCTAAGTGGGAGTTCTTAAGTAATATGATTAATTGAACTTAAATTTATCATGAACTTAGTACCTGATAGTATTTTGCTTGTCTATGTCTGTTGTAGATAGATGGCTCGTGTTGTTGTTCCGTTGAATTTTAATGTGTTCCTTGAGAAAGCTAAGTTTAAAGGTGATGGTAGCAATTACACGGACTGGGTCCGTAACTTGAGGATTATCCTCACTGCTACACAGAAGAATTACGTCCTGGAAGCACCGCTGGGTGCCAGGCCTGCTGCAGATGCAACTGACGACGTTAAGAACGTCTGGCAGAGCAAAGCTGATGACTACTCGATAGTTCAGTGTGCCATGCTTTACGGCTTAGAACCGGGACTTCAACGACGTTTCGAACGTCATGGAGCATATGAGATGTTCCAGGAGTTGAAGTTAATATTTCAAGCAAATGCCCGGATTGAGAGATATGAAGTCTCCAATAAGTTCTATAGCTGCAAGATGGAGGAGAATAGTTTTGTCAGTGAACATATACTCAAAATGTCTGGGTATAATAATCACTTAATTCAATTGGGAGTTAATCTTCCTGATGATAGTGTCATTGGCAGAATTCTTCAATCACTGCCACCAAGCTACAAGAGCTTCGTGATAAACTATAATATGCAAGGGATGAACAAGACTATTCCCGAGCTCTTCGCGATGCTAAAAGCTGCAGAGGTAGAATTCAAGAAGGAGCATCAAGTGTTGATGGTCAACAAGACCACCAGTTTCATGAAAAAAGGTAAAGGGAAGAAGAAGGGGAACTTCAAGAAGAACAGTAAACAAGTTGCTGCTCAAGAGAAGAAACCCAAGTCTGGACCTAAGCCTGACACTGAGGGCTTCTACTGCAAGCAGACTGGTCACTGGAAGCGGAACTGCCCCATGTATTTGGCGGATAAGAAGGATGGCAAGGCGAATAAAGGTATATGTGATATACATGTTATTGATATATACCTTACTAATGCTCGCAGTAGCACCTGGGTATTTGATACTGGTTCTGTTGCTAATATTTGCAACTCGAAGCAGGGACTACAGATTAAGCGAAGATTGGCTAAGGACGAGGTGACGATGCGCGTGGGAAATGGTTCCAAAGTCGATGTGATCGTGGTCGGCATGCTACCTCTACATCTACCTTCGGGATTAGTCTTAGACCTGAATAATTGTTATTTGGTGCTAGCGTTAAGCATGAACATTATATCTGGATCTTCTTTGATGCGAGACAGTTATTCATTTAAATCAGAGAATAATGGTTGTTCTATTTATATGATTAATATCTTTTATGGTCATGCACCCTTGAAGAGTGGTCTATTATTATTGAATCTCGATAGTAGTGATACACATATTCATAATGTTGAAGCCAAAAGATGCAGAGTTGATAATGATAGTGCAACTTATTTATGGCACTGCCGTTTCGTTCATATTGGTGTAAAGTGCATGAATAAACTCCATACTGATGGACTTCTGGAATCACTTGATTATGGATCACTTGGTACTATGGAGCGAGCAACAGATTTGTTGGAGATCACACATACTGATGTATGTGGTCCAATGAACATTGAGGCTCGTGGCGGGTATCGTTATTTTCTCACCTTCTTAGATGATTTGAGAAGATATGGATATATCTACTTAATGAAACATAAGTCTGAAACATTTGAAAAGTTCAAAGAATTTCAGAGTGAAGTGGAAAATCATCGTAACAAGAAAATAAAATTTCTACGATCTGATCGAGGAGGAGAATATTTGTGTTACGAGTTTGGTTTACATTTGAAACCATGCGGAATAGTTTCGCAACTCACGCCACCCGGAACACCACAACGTAATGGTGTGTCCGAACGTCGTAATCGTACTTTACTAGATATGGTGCGATCTATGATGTCTCTTACTGATTTACCGCTATCATTTTGGGTTATGCTTTAGAGACGGCCGCATTCACGTTAAATATGGCACCATCTAAATCCGTTGAGACGACGCCTTATGAACTGTGGTTTGGCAAGAAACCAAAGTTGTCATTTATCAAAGTTTGGGGCTGCAATGCTTATGTGAAAAAACTTCAACCTGATAAGCTCGAACCCAAATCGGAGAAATGTGTCTTCACAGGATACCCAAAGGAGACTATTGGTTACACCTTCTATCACAGATCTGAAGGCAAGACTTTTGTTGCTAAATTCGGATCCTTTCTTGAGAAGGAGTTTCTCTCGAAAGAACTGAGTGGGAGGAAAGTAGAACTTGATGAGGTAACCATACCTGCTCCCTTATTGGAAAGTAATTCATCACAGAAACCGATTCCTCTGACAACTACACCAATTAGTGAGAAAGCTAATGATATTGATCATGAAACTTCAGATGAAGTTACTACCGAACCTTGTAGGTGAACCAGAGTAAGATCCGCACCAGAGTGGTACGGTAATCCTATTCTGGAGGTCATGTTACTTGACCATGGCAAACCTTTGAACTATTTGGAAGCGATGATGAGCCCAGATTCCGCGAAATGGCTTAAGGCCATGAAATCCGAGATAGGATCCATGTATGAGAACAAAGTATGGACTTTGGTTGACTTGCCCGATGATCGGCAAGCCATCGAGAATAAATGGATCTTCAAGAAGAAGACTGACGCTGATGGTAATGTTACTGTCTACAAAGCTCGACTTGTTGCGAAAGGTTTTTGACAAGTTCAAGGGATTGACTACGATGAGACTTTCTCACCCGTAGCGATGCTTAAGTCTGTCCGAATCATGTTAGCGATTGCCGCATTTTATGATTATGAAATATGACAAATGGATGTCAAAACTGCATTCCTGAATGGATTTCTAGAAGAAGAGTTGTATATGATGCAACCAGAAGGTTTTGTCGATCCAAAAAGTGCTAACAAAGTGTGCAAGCTCCAGCAATCCATTTATGGACTGGTGCAAGCCTCTCGGAGTTGGAATAAATGCTTTTATAGTGTGATCGAAGCATATGGTTTTATACAGACTTTTGGAGAAGCCTGTATTTACAAGAAAGTGAGTGGGAGCTCTGTAGCATTTCTGATATTATATATAGACGACATATTGTTGATTGGAAATGACATAGAATTTCTGGCCAGCATAAAAGGATACTTGAATAAGAAGTTTTTCAATGAAATACCTCGGTGAAGATGCTTACATATTAGGTATCAAGATCTATAGAGATTGATCAAGACGCTTAATTGGACTTTCACAAAGCCCATACCTTGATAAAGTTTTGAAAAAATTCAAAATGGATCAAGCAAAGAAAGGGTTTTTGCCTGTATTACAAGGTGTGAAGTTGAGTCAGACTTAATGCCCGACCACATCAGAAGATAGAGAGAAAATGAGAGGTGTTCCCTATGCTTCAGCCATAGGCTCTATCATGTATGCAATACTGTGTACCATACCTGATGTATGCTTAGCAATAAGTTTAGCAGGGAGATACCAAAGTAATCCAGGAGTGGATCACTGGACAGCGGTCAAGAATATCCTGAAATACCTGAAAAAGACTAAGGATATGTTTCTCGTTTATGGAGGTGACAAAGGGCTAGTCGTAAATGGTTACGTCGATGCAAGCTTCGACACTGATCCGGACGATTCTAAATAGCAAACCAGATACGTGTTTATATTGAACGGTGGGGCTGTCAGTTGGTGCAGTTCTAAACAAAGCGTCGTAGCGGGATCTACATGTGAAGCGGAGTACATAGCTGCTTCGGAAGCAGCAAATGAAGGAGTCTGGATGAAGGAGTTCATATCCGATCTAGGTGTCATACCTAGTGCATCGGGTCCAATGAAAATCTTTTGTGACAATACTCGTGCAATTGCATTGGCAAAGGAATCCAGATTTCACAAGAGAACCAAGCACATCAAGAGATGCTCCAATTCCATCCAAGACCAAGTCCAGGTGGGAGACATAGAGATTTGCAAGATACATACGGATCTGAATGTTGCAGACCCGTTGACTAAGCCTCTTCCACGAGCAAAACATGATCAGCACCAAGGCTCCATGGGTGTTAGAATCATTACTCTGTAATCTAGATTATTGACTCTAGTGCAAGTGGGAGACTGAAGGAAATATGCCCTAGAGGCAATAATAATGTTATTATTTATTTCCTCATATCATGATAAAATTTTATTATTCATGCTAGAATTGTATTAATGGAAACATAATACATGTGTTAATACATAGACAAACATAATGTCACTAGTATGCCTCTACTTGACTCGCTCGTTAATCAAAGATGGTTGTGTTTCCTAACCATAGACATGTGTCATTTGATAAACGGGATCACATCATTAGGAGAATGATGTGATTGACTCGACCCATTCCGTTAGCTTAGCACTTGATCGTTTAGTATATTGCTATAGCTTTCTTCGTGACTTATACATGTTCCTATGACTATGAGATTATGCAACTCCCGTTTACCGAAGGAATACTTTGTGTTCTACCAAACGTCACCACATAACTAGGTGATTATAAAGGAGCTCTACAGGTGTCTCCGAAGGTACACGTTGAGTTAGCGTATTTCGAGATTAGGATTTGTCACTCCGATTGTCGGAGAGGTATCTCTGGGCCCTCTCGGTAATGCACATCACTATAAGCATTGCAAGCAATGTAGCTAATGAGTTAGTTATGGGATGATGCGTTACGTAACGAGTAAAGAGACTTGCCGGTAACGAGATTGAACTAGGTATTGAGATACTAACGATCGAATCTCGGGCAAGTAACATACCGATGACAAAGGGAACAACGTATGTTGTTATGCGGTTTGACCGATAAAGATCTTCGTAAAATATGTACGAGCCAATATGAGCATCTAGGTTCCGCTATTGGTTATTGACCGGAGATGTGTCTCGGTCATGTCTAGATAGTTCTCGAACCCGTAGGGTCCGCATGCTTAAAGTTAGATGACGTTTACATTATGAGTTTATGTGATTTGATGTACCGAAGATAGTTCGGAGTCTCGGATGTGATCACGGACATGACGAGGAGTCTCGGAATGGTCGAGACATGAAGATTGATATATTGGACGACTATATTCGGACACCGGAATGGTTTCGGGGGTTATAGGATATATACCGGAGTACCGGGGGGTTACCGGAACCCCCCGGGGGGTTAATGGGCCTCAAAGGACCTAAGTGGAGAAGAGGAGGGGCGGCCAGGGCAAGGAGGGGGGTATGGGCCCTAAGTGGAGAAGAGGAGGGGCGGCCAGTGCAAGGGGGAGGGGCGGCGCCCCCCCTTTCCTTCCTCTCCTCTCTCCCTTCCTTTCCCTCTCCTACTTGGACTAGGACAGGAGGGAGTCCTACTCCCGGTGGGAGTAGGACTCCTCCCTGGCGCGCCTCCTCCTGGCCGGCCACCCCCTCCCTCTTGATCCTTTATATACGGGGGCAGGGGGCACCTCTAAGGGACAATAATTGATCATTGATCTCTTAGCCGTGTGCGGTGCCCCCCTCCACCATATTCCACCTCGATAATATCGTAGCGGTGCTCAGGCGAAGCCCTGCATCGGTAGAACATCATCATCGTCACCACGCTGTCGTGCTAACGGAACTCTCCCTCAAAGCTAGGCTGGATCGGAGTTCGAGGGACGTCATCGAGCTGAACGTGTGCTGAACTCAGAGGTTCCGTATGTTCGATACTTGATCGGTCGTATCGTGAAGACGTACGACTACATCAACCGCGTTGTGCTAACGCTTCCGCTTTCGGTCTACGAGGGTACGTGGACAACACTCTCCGCTCTCGTTGCTATGCATCACCATGATCTTGCGTGTGCGTAGGAATTTTTTTGAAATTACTACATTCCCTAACAGTGGCATCAGAGCCTGGTTTTATGCGTAGATGTTATATGCACGAGTAGAACACAAGTGAGTTGTGGGCGATACAAGTCATTGATACATCTCCAACGTATCTATAATTTTTGATTGTTCCATGCTATTATATTACCTGTTTTGGATGTTAATGGGCTTTATTTTATACATTATTATCATTTTTGGGACTAACCTACTAACCGGAGGCCCAGCCTGTATTGCTGTTTTTTTGCCTATTTCAGTATTTTGAAGAAAAGGAATATCAAACGGAGTCCAAACGGAATGAAACCTTCGGGAGCATGATTTTTGGAACGAACATGATCCAGAGGACTTGGAGTGCAAGTCAAGAAACAACCAGAGCCTCCATGAGATAGGAGGGCGCCCCCCCTATAGGGCGCGCCCCCTATCTCGTGGGCCCCTCGGGCGTCCACCGATGTACTTATTCCTCCCATATAAGCCTACGTACCCCGAAAACATCCAGGGAGCAACCACAATACAATTTCCACCGCCGTAACCTTCTGTATCCGCGAGATCCCATCTTGGAGCCATCGCCGGCGTTCTGCCGGAGGGGGAATCCACCATGGAGGGCTTCTACATCAACACCATAGCCCTTCCAATGAGTTGTGAGTAGTTTAACACAGACCTTCGGGTCCATAGTTATTAGCTAGATGGCTTCTTCTCTCTTTTTGGATCTCAATACAATGTTCTTCCCCTCTCTTGTGGAGATCTATTCGATGTAATCTCTTTTTGCGGTGTGTTTGTCCAGATTCGATGAATTGTGGATTTATGATCAGATTTATCTATGGATAATAATTGAATCTTATCTGAATTCTTTTATATGATTGAGTTATCTTTCCAAGTCTCTTCGAATTATCGATTTGGTTTGGCCTACTAGATTGATCTTTCTTGCCATGGGAGAAGTGCTTAGCTTTGGGTTCAATCTTGCGGTGTTCTTACCCAGTGACAGAAAGGGTTGCAAGACACGTATTGTATTGTTGCCATCGAGGATAAAAATATTTGGTTTATATCATATTGCTTGAGTTTATCCCTCTACATCATGTCATCTTGCTTAATGCGTTACTCTGTTCTTATTAACTTAATACTCTAGATGCATGCTGGATAGCGGTCAATGTGTGGAGTAATAGTAGTAGATGCAGGCAGAGTCGGTCTACTTGTTGCGGACGTGATGCCTATATACATGATCATGCCTAGATAATGTCATAATTATTCGCTTTTCTATCAATTGCTTGACAGTAATTTGTTCACCCATGATGTCTACTACACAACCTTCTTCTTGTAGACATTGTTGGGCCTGCAAGTGCACAGGTTTGTCGGACAGTAGCACATTTCCCTCAAGTGGATGACCTAAGGTTTATCAATCCGTAGAGGCGTAGGATGAAGATGGTCTCTCTCAAGCAACCCTGCAACCAAATAACAAAGAGTCTCTTGTGTCCCCAACACACCCAATACATTGGTAAATTCTATAGGTGCACTAGTTCGGCGAAGAGATGGCGATACAAGTGCAATATGGATGGTAGATATAGGTTTTTGTAATCTGAAATTAGAAAAACAGCAAGGTAACAAGTGATAAAAGTGAGCGTAAACAGTATTGCAATGGTAGGAAACAAGGCCTAGGGTTCATACTTTCACTAGTGCAAGTTCTCTCAACAATAATAACATAGATAGATCATATAACAAGCCCTCAACATGCAACAAAGAGTCACTCCAAAGACACTAATAGCGGAGAACAAACATAGAGATTATGGTAGGGTACGAAACCACCTCAAAGTTATTCTTTCGGATCGATCTATAAAAGAGTTCGTACTAGAATAACACATTAAGACACAAATCAACCAAAACCCTAATGTCACCTAGATACTCCATTGTCACATCAAGTATTCGTGGGCATGATTATATGATATGCAACACACAATCTCAGATTCATCCAACCAACATAAAAATACTTCAAAGAGTGCCCCAAAGTCTCTACCGGAGAGTCAAGAACGTGTGCCAACCCCTATGGATAGGTTCATGGGAGGAACCCGCAAGTTGGTCACCAAAACATACATCAAGAGGCACATGATATCCCATTGTCACCACAAATAAGCACGGCAAGACATACATTGAGTGTTCTCATAAAAGACTCAATCCGATAAGATATCTTCAAAGGGGAAACTCAATTCATCACAAGAGAGTAGAGGGGGAGAAACATCATAAGATCCAACTACAATAGCAAAGCTCGGGATACATCAAGATCGTGCCATAGAGGGAACACGAGAGAGAACATGAGAGAGAGAGATCAAACACATAGCTACTGGTACATACCCTCAGCCCCGAGGGTGAACTACTCCCTCCTCGTCATGGATAGCGCCGGGATGATGAAGATGGCCACCGGTGATGGATCCCCCCTCCGGCAGGGTGCCGGGAAGGGCTCTCGAGAGGTTTTTGGTGGCTACAAAGGCTTGCAGCGGCGGAACTCCCGATCTATCTTCTGTTCTGGAAGTTTTATGATACATAGGTATATATGGGTGCAAGGGATACGTCGGTGGACCGAAGGGGGGGCCACGAGGCAGGGGGCGCGCCCTACGGGGGTGGGCGCGCCCCCCACCCTTGTGAGCACCTCCCGTGTCTTCTAACATGGGGTCCAAGTCCATCAGGGGGTTTCCTTCCAAAAATAACTTCTCCAGTTGATTTCGTTCCGTTTTGACTCCGTCTGATATTCCTTTTCCTCAAAACACTGAAATAGGCATAAAATAGCAAATCTGGGCTGGGCCTCCGGTTAATAGGTTAGTCCCAAAAATAATATAAAAGTGGATAATAAAGCCCAATATTGCCTAAAACAGTAGATAAAGTAGCATGGAGCAATCAAAAATTATAGATACGTTGGAGACGTATCAAGCATCCCCAAGCTTAATTCCTGCTCGTCCTCGAGTAGGTAAATGATAAAAAGAGAATTTTTGATGCGGAGTGATACTTTGGCATAATTTCAATGTAAATCTTCTTAATTGTGGTATGAATATTTAGATCCGAAAGATTGACAAAAGTTCATATTTACATAAAAGTAATAATACTTCAAGCATACTAATCCAAGCAATCATGTCTTCTCAAAATAGCATTGCTAAAGAAAGTTATCCCTACAAAATAATATAGTCTGGCTGTTGCTCTATCTTCATCACACAAAGTATTTAATCATGCACACCCCCGATGACAAGCCAAGCAATTGTTTCATACTTTAGTAATCTCAAACTCTTTCAACTTTCACGCAATACATGAGCGTGAGCCATGGACATAGCACTATATGTGGAATAAAATGGTGGTTGTGGAGAAGACAAAAAAGGAGAAGATAGTCTCACATCAACTAGGCATATCAACGGGCTATGGAGATGCCCATTAATAGATATCAATGTGAGTGAGTAGGTATTGCCATGCAACGGATGCACTAGTGCTATAAATATATGAAAGCTCAACAAAAGAAACTAAGTGGGTGTGCATCCAACTTGCTCGCTCACGAAGACCTAGGGCATTTTTGAGGAAGCCCATCATTGGAATATACAAGCCAAGTTCTACAATGAAAAATTCCCACAAGTATATGGAAGGGACAACATATGAGACTCTCTATCATGAAGATCACGGTGCTACTTTGAAGCACAAGTGTGGCAAAAGGATAGTAGCATTGTCCCTTCTCTCTTTTTCTCTCATCATTTTTTCTTTTTTTTGTTCGGGCCTTTTCTCTTTTTTTATGTCCTCTTTTTTTTAATTTTTTGTCCGGAGTCTCATCCTGACTTATGGGGGAATCATAGTCTCCATCATCCTTTCCTCACTGGGACAATGCTCTAATAATGATGATCATCAAACTTTTATTTTTCTTACAACTCAACAATTACAACTCGATACTTAGAACAAAATATGACTCTATGTGAATGCTTCCGGCGGTGTACTGGGATATGCAATGAATCAAGAGCGACATGTATGAAAATTATGAAGGTGGCCTTGCCACAAATACAGTGTCAACTACATGTTCATGCAAAAAGCAATATGACAAAAGTAATGTGTGTCATATGAACGGAACGGTGGAAAGTTGCATGGCCATATATCTCGGAATGGCTATGGTAATGCCATAATAGGTAGGTATGGTGGCTGTTTTGAGGAAGGTATATGGTGGGTGTATGATACCGGCGAAAGGTGCGCGGTATTAGAGAGGCTAGCAATAATGGAAGGGTGAAAGGGTGCGTATAATCCATGGACTCAACATTAATCAAAAGAACTCATGCACTTCTTGCAAAAATTTAGAAGTCATCAAAAACCAAAGCACTACGCGCATGCTCCTAGGGGGATAGATTGGTAGGAAAAGACCATCGCTCGTCCCCGACCGCCACTCATAAGGAAGACAATCAATAAATAAATCATGCTCCGACTTCATCACATAACGGTTCACCATACGTGCATGCTACGGGAATCACAAACTTCAACACAAGCATTCTTTAAATTCGTAATCACGCAACTAGCATCACTTTGATATTATTACCTCCATATCTCAAAACAATTATCAATCATCAAACTTATCTTAGTATTCAACGCACTCAAAAGAAAGTTTTACATATCTTGAATACCAAGTATATTAATGTTAAGTAAATTACCATGCTATTAAAGACTCTCAAAATAATATAAGTGAAGCATGAGAGTTCAAATATTTCTTCAAAATAAAACCACCACCGTGCTCTAAAAGATATAAGTGAAGCACTAGAGCAAACGACAAACTACTCCAACAAGATATAAGTGAAGATCAATGAGTAGTTAAATAATTGTGCAACTATGTGAAGACTCTCCCATTTAAGAATTTCAGATCTTGGTATTTTATTCAAACAGTAAGCAAAACAAAATAAATGACAATGCAAGGATAGCACAACTCATGTGAAGAAGCAAAAACTTAGGCTCAACCGATACTAACCGATAGCTGTTGAAGAAGAAAGGTGGGATGCCTACCGGGGCATCCCCAAGCTTAGATGCTTGAGAATTCTTGAAATATTATCTTGGGGTGCCTTGGGCATCCCCAAGCTTGAACTTTTGTGTCTCCTTAATTCCTCTCATATCATGGTTTCTCTTTCTTTTTATGAAAAGCTTCATTCACAAAAAACTCACCAAGAACTCGTGAGATAGGTTAGTATAAACCAATGCAAAACCTTATCATTTTCTACTGTAAAAAATCACTTAAATAATTATTCAACATTGCATACTAAATGCCTCTTCATATTTAATACTCATATCCTCAAATAGAATCATTAAACAAGCAAACATATGCAAACAATGCAATCATAACAGCAATCTGCCAAAACAGTACAGTCTGTAAAGAATGCAAGAGTATCAATACTTCCCTGACTCCAAAAATTATGAACTAAAATTCCCACTGTAATAAATTTATCAGAGCTTAATATGCAAAAATATTCAACTTTATACCATTCTCTGACTTTTCTAGGGAATTTTTGCAACAGCGGTAAACATTCTGTTTTCAAACAGCAACATGTATACTTGCAAAATAAGCATGGCAAAGGCTATCCTTGACTTTTTATTGAAACTAAAGATGCAAAACATTATTATAACTAAAATCAAGCAAAACTAGAAAAATAAAATGACGCTCCAAGCAAAACACACATCATGTGGCGAATAAAAATATAGCTCCAAGTAAAGTTACCGATGAACGAAGACGAAAGAGGGGATGCCATCCGGGGAATCCCCAAGCTTAGTTGCTTGGTTGTCCTTGAATAGTACCTTGGGGTGCCTTGGGAATCCCCAAGCTTAGGCTCTTTCCACTCCTTATTCCATAGTCCATCTAATCTTTTACCCAAAACTTGAAAACTTCAACCACACAAAACTCAAAACAAAACTCGTAAGCTCCGTTAGTATAAGAGAATAAAACCACCACTTCGGTACTGTAATGAACTCATTCTAAATTCATATTGGTTTAATATCTACTGTATTCTAACTTCTCTATGGTTCATACCACTTAATACTAGCCATAGATGTATCAAAATAAGCAAACAACACAATTGAAACAGAATCTGTCAAAAACAGAACAGTCTGTAGTAATCTGTATAAAACGTATACCTATGGAACCCCAAGAATTATAAAATAAATTTCTGGACCTGAGAAATTTGTATATTAATCATCTTCAAAAAGAATCAACCTAAAAGCACTCTCCAGTAAAAAATGGCAGCTAATCTCGTGAGCGCTAAAGTTTCTGTTTTTCACAGCAAGATCACATAAACTTCACCCAAGTCTTCCCAGAGGTTCTACTTGGCACTTTATTGAAACAAAAGCTATAAAGCATGATTACTACAGTAGCATAATCATGTGGACACACAAAAACAGTAGGGATAAATATTGGGTTGTCTCCCAACAAGCGCTTTTTTAATGCCTTTCTAGCTAGGCATGATGATGACAATGATGCTCACATAAAAGATAAGAATTGAAACATAAAGAGAGCATCATGAAGAATATGACTAGCACATTTAAGTCTAACCCACTTCCTGTGCATAGGGATTTTTTGAGCAAACAACTTATGGGAACAATAATCAATTAGCATAGGAAGGTAAAACAAGCACAACTTCAAGATTTTAAGCACATAGAGAGGAAACTTGGCATTATTGCAACTCCTACAAGCATATGTTCCTCCCTCATAATAATTTTCAGTAGCATCATGAATGAATTCAACAATATAACCAGCGCCTAAAGCATTCTTTTCATGATCTACAAGCATAGAAAATTTACTACTCTCAACATAAGCAAATTTCTTCTCATGAATAATAGTGGGAGCAAACTCAACAAAATAACTATCATGTGATTGAAAATTAAGATCAAGATGACATGTTTCATGGTTATCATTATTCTTTAAAGCATATGTGTCATCACAATAATCATCATAGATAGGAGGCATGCTTTCATCATAGTAAATTTGCTCATCAAAGCTTGGGGGACAAAAAATATCATCTCCATCAAACATAGCTTCCCCAAGCTTGTGGCTTTGCATATCATTAGCATCATGGATATTCAAGGAATTCATACTAACAACATTGCAATCATGCTCATCATTCACATATTTCATGCCAAGCATTCTATGTAATTCTTCTTCTAGCACTTGAGCACAATTTTCCTTTCCATCATACTCACGAAAGATATTAAAAAGACGAAGCGAATGAGACAAACTTAACTCCATTATTTTGTAGTTTTCTTTTATAAACTAAACTAGTGATAAAACAAGAAACAAAAAGATTCAATTGCAATATCTAAAGATATACCTTCAAGCACTCACCTCGCCAAAAAAAGAGCTTAGTTGACGGGGTGTGAGTATTGTTTACCTAGCCTCCCCGGCAACGGCGCCAGAAAAGAGCTTGATGTCTACTACACAACCTTCTTCTTGTAGACGTTGTTGGGCCTGCAAGTGCACAGGTTTGTAGGACAGTAGCAAATTTCCATCAATTGGATGACCTAAGGTTTATCAATCCGTAGGAGGCATAGGATGAAGATGGTCTCTCTCAAGCAATCCTGCAACCAAATAACAAAGAGTCTCTTGTGTCCCCAACACACCCAATACAATGGTAAATTCTATAGGTGCACTAGTTCGGCAAAGAGATGGTGATACAAGTGCAATATGGATGGTAGATATAGGTTTTTGTAATCTGAAATTATAAAAACAGCAAGGTAACAAGTGATAAAAGTGAGCGTAAATGGTATTGCAATGGTAGGAAACAAGGCGTAGGGTTCATAGTTTCACTAGTGCAAGTTCTCTCAACAGTAATAACATAGATAGATCATATAACAAGCCCTCAACATGCAACAAAGAGTCACTCCAAAGACACTAATAGCGGAGAACAGACGTAGAGATTATGGTAGGGTACGAAACCACCTCAAAGTTATTCTTTTGGATCGATCTATAAAAGAGTTCGTACTAGAATAACACCTTAAGACACAAATCAACCAAAACCCTAATGTCACCAAGATACTCCATTGTCACCTCAACTATCCGTGGGCATGATTATACGATATGCATCACACAATCTCAGATTCATCCAACCAACATAAAAGCACTTCAAAGAGTGCCCCAAAGTCTCTACCGGAGAGTCAAGAACGTGTGCCAACCCCTATGCATAGGTTCATGGGAGGAACCCGCAAGTTGGTCACCAAAACATACATCAAGAGGAACATGATATCCCATTGTCACCACAGATAAGCACGACAAGACATCCATCGAGTGTTCTCATAAAAGACTCAATCTGATAAGATAACTTCAAAGGGGAAACTCAATTCATCACAAGAGAGTAGAGGGGGAGAAACATCATAAGATCCAACTACAATAGCAAAGCTCGGGATACATCAAGATCGTGCCATAGAAGGAACACGAGAGAGAACACGAGAGAGAGAGAGAGAGAGAGAGAGAGAGAGATCAAACACATAGCTACCGGTACATACCCTCAGCCCCGAGGGTGAACTACTCCCTCCTCGTCATGGATAGCGCCGGGATGATGAAGATGGCCACCGGTGATGGATCCCCCCTCCGGCAGGGTGCCGGAAAGGGCTCCCGGGAGGTTTTTGGTGGCTACAGAGGCTTGCGGTGGTGGAACTCCCGATCTATCTTCTGTTCTAGAAGTTTTACGATACGTACGTATATATGGGTGCAAGGGGTACGTCGGTGGACCGAAGGGGGGGCACGAGGTAGGGGGCGCGCCCTAGGGGGGTAGGCGCGCCCCCCACCCTCGTGAGCACCTCCCAATCTTCTGACGTGGGGTCCAAGTCCATCAGGTGGGTTTCCTTCCAAAAATAACTTCTCCAGTTGATTTCGTTCCGTTTTGACTCCGTCTGATATTCCTTTTCCTCGAAACACTGAAATAGGCATAAAACAGCAAATCTGGGCTGGGCCTCTGGTTAATAGGTTAGTCCCAAAAATAACATAAAAGTTGATAATAAAGCCCAATATTGCCTAAAACAGTAGATAAAGTAGCATGGAGCAATCAAAAATTATAGATACGTTGGAGACGTATCAACCCACCGTAATACTTATGCTCTTGAGAGAAGCCTCTTGTGAAACCTATGGCCCCCGGGTCTATCTCTTATCATATTTGCTTCCAATCTACTTTTATTTGCATCTTTATTTTCTGCATCTATATTATAAAATACCAAAAATATATTTATCTTATCATTTTATCTCTATCAGATCTCACTTTCGCAAGTGGCCGTGAAGGGATTGACAACCCCTTTGTCGCGTTGGTTGCGAGTTCTTTGTTTGTTTGTGTAGGTTCGTGGGACTTGTTGAGAAGCCTCCTACTGGATTGATACCTTGGTTCTCAAAAACTGAGGGAAATACTTACGCTACTGTGCTGCATCACCCTTTCCTCTTCAAGGAAACCAATGCAAGCTCAAGACGTAGCAAGAAGGATTTCTGGCTCCGTTGCCGGGGAGGACTTCTCTCAAGTCAAGACATACCAAGTACCCATCACAAACTCATCTCCCTCGCATTTACATTATTTGCCATTTGCCTCTCGTTTTCCTCTCCCCCACTTCACCCTTACCGTTTTATTCGCCCTCTCTTTCCCATTCTCCTCTCTCATTCGCTTGCCTTTTTCTTTGCTTGTGTCTCCATGTGCCTTCTATGCGCTTGCGTCTTTGCTTGCTAAAAATCTATTGTTATGGATCCACTTAAAGTGTTCTGCTTGAATCATCTTCGATCCTTATGCGCTCGTGCTGAAACCCCAACTAGCCTAGTTGATGGGAAATCTTTAGATGAGCATGCTCATTCTGTGCGTCACCATTTGTCTGAAAAAGGGAGACTCTTATGGGATCAAATAAATAGATTGATGTGCTATGCTTGGAATCTTTGTGAAATTTGTGATTTTACTTTTTGCTCTAAGAACCCTAAAAAACACCTTCCCTACCTATGCGAGTTTAATGAAAACGAAATCTTATCTTCTTATGCAAAAGGTGTTTATAGTTACTATGATATCGAACAAATTGAAGAATTTGTTGCTTTTAAGGGTGCTTATGAAGTTGCTTCTTTGATTGAAAAGTATGATATTACTCTCTATGAATCTGAAAATTTTGACATACTTAAATATTGCTATGAAAACTATGCTCATAATGTCTATGTCAAAGAATTTATTGAGAGAATGACTCTTGCTTTGGAAGAAAATAATGGTATGCATGAATCTATAGATAATTATGATTCCGATGATTTGATTGAAATATCCCTTGATGAACATGATGCTTGCTATTCTCGTGGCCATGATGCCAATATTTATGAAGATGAATTTGCTATAGTTCCTTATGTTAAACATGAGACAGTTGCTATTGCACCCATACTTCATAGTTCCTTCAATGAAAAGCATGATTGCAATGGTGTTACTATAAATTCTCTTGATGTCAACTGTGCTAATAATATGAAAAACCCTAAGCTTGGGGATGCTAGTTTTGCTATGTCTACTACTTGTTGCAATGATCATGATTGGGGTGATTCCTTTTATGATCTTGAAAATTTATTTAAGCCCCATGATGAATATGAGATTGATAATAGTGTTTGCAATATTATTGAAAGTGGGTTTGGAGAGGTCATGACTTTAGTTAATGATAATCCCACTATTTTGGAAGAGTGTCAACTTTGCATGCATGTGGATCGTGTTGAAAATATTTTATGTGATAGCTATTTTGTTGAAATTGCTTATGATCCCACATGTAATTATTATGAGAGAGGAAAATATGGTTGTAGAAATTTTCATGTTACTAAATTACCTCTTGTCATGTTGAGATTGCTATCATCTCTTTGTTCTTCCTTGCATATGCTAGTTTTTGCTTGCCTTGATAATTTGTTTGCTTACAAGATGCCTATGCATAGGAAGTATGTTAGACTTAAGTGTGTTTGTCACATGTTTTATGATGCTCTCTTTATACTTCAATTCTTGTCTTTCATGTGAGCATCATTGAAATCTCAATGCCTAGCTAAAAAGGCTTTAAAGAAAAGCGCATGTTGGGAGACAACCCAATATTTTTCCTTGCTGTTATTCAATAAATTTTGTTTCTACTTTCTGTTTAGATGTGTTTTATTCTTTTAATTAGTGTTTGTGCCAAGTAGAACCTATAGGATAAAGTATGATATGAGTTGATTTGATTCTGCTGAAAAACAGAAACTTTGCGCTCACGAGAAAAAATTAAATAAATCACAAGAACGAGATTTTGCATTGATTCTTTTTGATGCTGTTCAATAAACACATTGGTTAGGACTTCCTATTTTGTTAGGATTTTTGAGGTTCCAGAAGTTTGCGTTAGTTACAGATTGCTACGGACTGTTCTGTTTTTGACAGATTCTGTTTTTCGTGTGTTGTTTGCTTATTTTGATGCATCTATGGCTAGTATGTAAGGGTATGAACCATAGAGAACTTGGAATACAGTAGGTTTAAAACCTATTTTAATAAAGAATGATTTCATTACAGTACCTTATGTGGCGGTTTTGTTTTCTTTCACTAACGGAGCTTATAAGATTTCCTGTTGAGTTTTGTGTTGTGAAGTTTTCAAGTTTTGGGTAAAGATTTGATGGACTATGGAATAAAGGGTGGCAAAAGCCTAAGATTGGGGATGCCCAAGGCACCCCAAGATATTCATGAATAGCCAAAAGCCTAAGCTTGGGGATGCCCCGAAGGCATCCCCTCTTTCGTCTTTGTTCATTGGTAACTTTACTTGGAGCTTTATTTTTATTTACCACATGATATGTGTTTTGCTTGGAGCGTCGTGTATTATATTGATCTTTTCTTGTTAGTTTACTACAATCATCCTTGCTTTCACACACCTTTTGGGAGAAGCCTATTTGCCTGGGATTTGATAGAATACTCTATGTGCTTCACTTATATCTTTTGAGCTGGATAGTTTTTGCTCTAGTGCTTCACTTATATCTTTTAGAGCATGGCGGTGGATAATTTTGAAGAAATTGCTAGTCTCTCATGCTTCACTTATATTATTCTGAGAGTCTCTTAGAACAGCATGGTATTTGCTTTGGTTATGAATTTGGTCCTAGAATGATGAGCATCCAAGTTGGGTATAATAAAAACTATCATAGGAAGTGAATTGGATGCTATGATCAACTTGATACTTGATGATTGTTTTGAGATAGGGAGGTAGTGATATTAAAGTCATGCTAGTTGGGTGATTATGAATTTAAAGAATGCATGTGTTGAAGCTAGCAGTCCTGTATCATGCACGTATGGTTAAAGTTGTGTAACAAATTTGAAACATGAAGTGTACCTGGCTTGTGCATCCTTATGAGCGGCGGTCGGGGACGAGCGATGGTCTTTTCCTACCAATCTATCCCCCTAGGAGCATGCGCGTAGTGCTTGGTTTTTGATGACTTCTAAATTTTTGCAATAAGTATATGAGTTCTTTTGACTAAAGTTGAGTCCATGGATTATACGCACGTTTACCTTTCCATCATTGCTAGCCTCTTCGGTACCGTGCATTGCCCTTTCTCACCTTGAGAGTTGGTGCAAACTTCGCCGGTGCATCCAAACCCCGTGATATGATACACTCTATCACACATAAACCTCCTTATATCTTCCTCAAAACGGCCACCATACCTACCTATTTATGGCATTTCCATAGCCATTCCGAGATATATTGCCATGCAACTTTCCACCGTTCCGTTCATCATCATCATGACATACGTTACTTTTGTCATATTGCCATTGCATGATCATGTAGTTGACATCGTATTTGTGGCAAAGCCACCATGCATAATTTTTTATACATGTCACCCTTGATTCATTGCACCATCCAGGTACACCGCCGAAGGCATTCATATAGAGTCATATCTTGTTCTAGTTTCGAGTTGTAATTCATGTGTTGTAATCAATAAAAGTGTGATGATCATCATTATTAGAGCATTGCCAAAAAAGAAAAAAAAAGAAAAAAAGAAAAAAAGAAAAAAAAGAAGAAAAAGAAGAAAATAAATAAAAAGGGCAATGCTACTATCTCTTTTTCCACACTTGTGCTTCAAAGTAGGACCTTGTTCTTTATTGAGTCTCATATATTCTGCTTCAAAGTAGCACCATGTTCTTCATGTAGAGAGTCTCATAGGTTGTCACTTTCATATACTAGTGGGAATTCTTCATTATAGCACTTGGCTTGTATATTCCTACGATGGGCTTCCTCAAATGCCCTAGGTCTTCGTAAGCAAGCAAGTTGGATGCACACCCACTAGTTTTCTTTTGTTGAGCTTTCATTCATTTATAGCTCTAGTGCATCCGTTGCATGGCAATCCCTACTCCTCATGTTGACATCAATTGATGGGCATTCCCATAGCCCGTTGATTATCCTCGTCAATGTGAGACTTTCTCTTTTTTTGTCTTCTCCACACAATCCCCAATCATTATTCTATTCCACCCATAGTGCTATATCCATGGTTCACGCTCATGTATTGCGTGAAGGTTGAAAAACTTTGATATTATTTAAGTACGAAACAATTGCTTGGCTTGTCATCCAGGGTATAGAAGTTGGGAACATCTTTGTGTGATGAAAATGAAGCATAGCCTAACTATATGATTTTGTAGGGATGAACTTTCTTTAGCCATGTTATTTTGAGAAGACATGATTGCTTTGATTAGTATGCTTGAAGTATTACTATTTCTTTTATCAATATGAACTTTTATTTTGAATCATTTGGATCTGAACATTCATGCCACAATAAAAGAAAATTACATTGAGAATTATGCTAGGTAGCATTCCACATCAAAAATTCTGTTTTTATCATTTACCTACTCGAGGACGAGCAGGAATTAAGCTTGGGGATGCTTGATAGGTCTCCAACGTATCTATAATTTTTGATTGTTCCATGCTATTATATTACCTGTTTTGGATGTTTATGGGCTTTATTTTATACATTACTATCACTTTTGGGACTAACCTACTAACCGGAGGCCCAGCCCGTATTGCTTTTTTTTTACCTATTTCAGTATTTCGAAGAAAAGGAATATCAAACGGAGTCCAAACGGAATGAAACCTTCGGAAGCGTGACTTTTGGAACGGACGTGATACAGAGGACGTGGAGTGCAAGTCAAGAAACAGCCGGAGCCT
>NC_041393.1:693685051-693692267 GCF_002162155.2 Triticum dicoccoides
GCCCCCCTGTCTCGTGGGCCCCCGGCCGTCCACCGACGTACGTCTTCCTCCCATATAAGCCTACGTACCCCGAAAACATCCAGGGAGCAACCATAATACAATTTCCACCACCGATGAATTGTGGGTTTATGATCAGATTTATCTATGGATAATAATTGAATCTTCTCTGAATTGTTTTATATGATTGAGTTATCTTTGCAAGTCTCTTCGAATTATCGGTTTGGTTTGGCCTACTAGATTGATCTTTCTTGCCATGGGAGAAGTGCTTAGCTTTGGGTTCAATCTTGCGGTATTCTTACCCAGTGTCAGAAAGTGTTGCAAGACACGTATTGTATTGTTGCCATCGAGGATAAAAAGATGGGGTTTATATCATATTGCTTGAGTTTATCCCTCTACATCATGTCATCTTGCTTAATGCGTTACTCTGTTCTTACGAACTTAATACTCTAGATGCATCCTGGATAGCGGTCGATGTGTGGAGTAATAGTAGTAGATGCAGGCAGGAGTCGGTCTACTTGTTGCGGACGTGATGCCTATATACATGATCATGCCTAGATAACGTCATAAATATTCGCTTTTCTATCAATTGCTTGACAGTAATTTGTTCACCCACCGTAATACTTATGCTCTTAAGAGAAGCCTCTAGTGAAACCTATGGCCCCCGGGTCTATCTCTTATCATATTTGCTTCCAATCTACTTTTATTTGCATCTTTATTTTCTGCATCTATATTATAAAATACCAAAAATATATTTATCTAATCATTTTATCACTATCAGATCTCACTTTCGCAAGTGGCCGTGAAGGGATTGACAACCCCTTTGTTGCGTTGGTTGCGAGTTCTTTGTTTGTTTGTGTAGGTTCGTGGGACTTGTTGAGAAGCCTCCTACTGGATTGATACCTTGGTTCTCAAAAACTGAGGGAAATACTTACGCTACTATGCTGCATCACCATTTCCTCTTCAAGGAAAACCAACGCAAGCTCAAGACGTAGCAGTCATACTACTTACCAGCATGTCATACTTTGGTTCAGCGGTATTGTTGGATGAAGCGTCCCAGACCGACATTACGCGTACGCCTACGCGAGACTGGTTCTACCAACGTGCTTTGCACATAGGTGGCTGGAGGGTGTCAGTTTCTCCAACTTTAGTTGAACCGAGTGTGGCTACGCCCGGTCCTTGAGAAGGTTAAAACAACACTAACTTGACGAACTATCGTTGGTGTTTTGATGCGTAGGTAAGAACGGTTCTTGCTCAGCCCGTAGCAGCCACGTAAAACTTGCAACAACAAAGTAGAGGACGTCTAACTTGTTTTTGCAGGGCATGTTGTGATGTGATATGGTCAAGATGTGATGATATATTTTATTGTATGAGATGATCATGTTTTGTAACCAAGTTATCGGCAACTGGCAGGAGCCATATGGTTGTCGCTTTATTGTATGCAATGCAATCGTCCTGTAATTGCTTTACTTTATCACTAAGCGGTAGCGATAGTCGTAGAAGCAATAGGTGGCGAAACGACAACGATGCTACGATGGAGATCAAGGTGTCGCCCCGGTGACGATGGTGATCATGACGGTGCTTCGGAGATGGAGATCACAAGCACAAGATGATGATGGCCATATCATATCATTTATATTGATTGCATGTGATGTTTATCCTTTATGCATCTTATTTTGCTTTGATTGATGGTAGCATTATAAGATGATCTCTCACTAAAATTTCAAGGTAAAAGTGTTCTCCTTGAGTATGTACCATTGCGAAAGTTCTTCGTGCTGAGACACCACGGGATGATCGGGTGTGATAGGCTCTACATTCAAATACAACGGGTGCAAAACAGTTGCACATGCAGAATACTCAAGTTAAACTTGAGGAGCCTAGCATATACAGATATGGCCTCGGAACACTGAGACCGAAAGGTCGAGCGTGAATCATATAGTAGATATGATCAACATAGTGATGTTCACCATTGAAAACTACTCCATCTCACGTGATGATCGGACATGGTTTAGTTGATTTGGATCACGTGATCTCTTAGATGATTAGAGTGATGTCTATCTAAGTGGGAGTTCTTAAGTAATATGATTAATTGAACTTAAATTTATCATGAACTTAGTACCTGATAGTATTTGGCTTGTCTATGTCTGTTGTAGATAGATGGCTTGTGTTGTTGTTCCATTGAATTTTAATGCGTTCCTTGAGAAAGCTAAGTTGAAAGATGATGGTAGCAATTACGCAGACTGGGTCCGTAACTTGAGGATTATCCTCATTGCTGCACAGAAGAATTACGTCCTGGAAGCACCGTTGGGTGCCAGGCCTGCTGCAGATGCAACTGACGATGTTAAGAACGTCTGGCAGAGCAAAGCTGATGACTACTCGATAGTTCAGTGTGCCATGCTTTACGGCTTAGAACCGGGACTTCAACGACGTTTCGAACGTCATGGAGCATATGAGATGTTCCAGGAGTTGAAGTTAATATTTCAAGCAAATGCCCGGATTGAGAGATATGAAGTCTCCAATAAGTTCTATAGCTGCAAGATGGAGGAGAATAGTTCTGTCAGTGAACATATACTCAAAATGTCTGGGTATAATAATCACTTAATTCAACTGAGAGTTAATCTTCCTGATGATAGTGTCATTGACAGAATTCTTCAATCACTGCCACCAAGCTACAAGAGCTTCGTGATAAACTATAATATGCAAGGGATGAACAAGACTATTCCCGAGCTCTTCGCAATGCTAAAAGCTGCAGAGGTAGAAATCAAGAAGGAGCATCAAGTGTTGATGGTCAACAAGACCACCAGTTTCATGAAAAAAGGTAAAGGGAAGAAGAAGGGGAACTTCAAGAAGAACAGTAAACAAGTTGCTGCTCAAGAGAAGAAACCCAAGTCTGGACCTAAGCCTGACACTGAGGGTTTCTACTGCAAGCAGACTGGTCACTGGAAGCGGAACTGCCCCATGTATTTGGCAGATAAGAAGGATGGCAAGGCGAATAAAGGTATATGTGATATACATGTTATTGATGTATACCTTACTAATGCTCGCAGTAGCACCTGGGTATTTGATACTGGTTCTGTTGCTAATATTTGCAACTCGAAGCAGGGACTACAGATTAAGCGAAGATTGGCTAAGGACGAGGTGACGATGCGCGTGGGAAATGGTTCCAAAGTCGATGTGATCGTGGTCGGCACGCTACCTCTACATCTACCTTCAGGATTAGTCTTAGACCTGAATAATTGTTATTTGGTGCTAGCATTAAGCATGAACATTATATCTGGATCTTATTTGATGCGAGACAGTTATTCATTTAAATCAGAGAATAATGGTTGTTCTATTTATATGATTAATATCTTTTATGGTCATGCACCCTTGAAGAGTGGTCTATTATTATTGAATCTCGATAGTAGTGATACACATATTCATAATGTTGAAGCCAAAAGATGCAGAGTTGATAATGATAGTGCAACTTATTTATGGCACTGCCGTTTCGTTCATATTGGTGTAAAGCGCATGAAAAAACTCATGGGCAAGATGACTAAAATGCCGTTCTCCAGAACTATGGAGCGAGCTACAGATTTGTTGGAAATCATACATACTGATGTATGTGGTCCAATGAACATTGAGGCTCGCAGCGGGTATCGTTATTTTCTCACCTTCACAGATGATTTGAGCAGATATGGGTATATCTACTTAATGAAACATAAGTCTGAAATATTTGAAAAGTTCAAAGAGTTTCAGAGTGAAGTGGAAAATCATCGTAACAAGAAAATAAAATTTCTACGATCTGATCGTGGAGGAGAATATTTGAGTTACGAGTTTGGTTTACATTTGAAACAATGCGGAATAGTTTCGCAACTCACGCCACCCGAAACACCACAACGTAATGGTGTGTCCGAACATCGTAATCGTACTTTACTAGATATGGTGCGATCTATGATGTCTCTTACTGGTTTACTGCTATCATTTTGGGGTTATGCTTTAGAGACGTCCGCATTCACGTTAAATAGGGAACCATGTAAATCCGTTGAGACGACGCCTTATGAACTATGGTTTGGCAAGAAACCAAAGTTGTCCTTTCTCAAAGTTTGGGGCTGCAATGCTTATGTGAAAAAACTTCAACGTGATAAGCTCGAACCCAAATCGGAGACATGTGTCTTCATTGGATACCCAAAGGAGACTATTGGGTACACCTTCTATCACAGATCTAAAGGCAAGACTTTTGTTTCTAAATTCGGATCCTTTCTAGAGAAGGAGTTTCTCTCAAAAGAAGTGAGTGGGAGGAAAGTAGAACTTGATGAGGTAACCGTACCTGCTCCCTTATTGGAAAATATTTCATCACAGAAACCGGTTCCTCTGACAACTACACCAATTAGTGAGGAAGCTAATGATATTGATCATGAAACTTCAGATCAAGTTACTACCGAACCTCGTAGGTCAACCAGAGTCAGATCCGCACCAGAGTGGTACGGTAATCCTATTCTGGAGGTCATGTTACTTAACCATGGCGAACCTACGAACTATGAGGAAGCGATGATGAGCCTAGATTCTGCAAAATGGCTTAAGGCCATGAAATCCGAGATAGGATCCATGTATGAGAACAAAGTATGGACTTTTGTTGACTTGCCCGATGATTAGCAAGCCATCGAGAATAAATGGATCTTCAAGAAGAAGAATGACGCTGATGGTAATGTTACTGTCTACAAAGCTCGACTTGTTGCGAAAGGTTTTTGACAAGTTCAAGGGATTGACTACGATGAGACTTTCTCACCCGTAGCGATGCTTAAGTCTGTGCGAATCATGTTAGCGATTGCCGCATTTTATGATTATGAAATATGGCAAATGGATGTCAAAACAGCATTCATGAATGGATTTCTAGAAGAAAAGTTGTATATGATGCAACCAGAAGGTTTTGTCGATCCAAAAAGTGCCAACAAAGTGTGCAAGCTCCAGCGATCCATTTATGGACTGGTGCAAGCCTCTCGGAGTTGGAATAAACGCTTTGATAGTGTGATCAAAGCATATGGTTTTATACAGACTTCTGGAGAAGTCTGTATTTACAAGAAAGTGAGTGGGAGCTCTGTAGCATTTCTGATATTATATGTAGACGACATATTGTTGATTGGAAATGATATAGAATTTCTGGACAGCATAAAAGGATACTTGAATAAAAGTTTTTCAATAAAGACCTCGGTGAAGCTGCTTACATATTAGGCATCAAGATCTATAGAGATTGATCAAGACGCTTAATTGGACTTTCACAAAGCACATACCTTGATGAAGTTTTAAAAAAAATCAAAATGGATCAAGCAAACAAAGGGTTGTTGCCTGTATTACAAGGTGTGAAGTTGAGTCAGAATCAATGCCCGACCACAGCAGAAGATAGAGAGAAAATGAAAGGTGTTCCCTATGCTTCAGCCATAGGCTCTATCATGTATGCAATGCTGTGTACCGGACCTGATGTATGCTTAGCAATAAGTTTAGCAGGGAGATTCCAAAGTAATCCAGGAGTGGATCACTGGACAGCGGTCAAGAATATCCTGAAATACCTGAAAAAGACTAAGAATATGTTTCTCGTTTATGGAGGTGACAAAGAGCTAGTCGTAAATGGTTACGTCGATGCAAGCTTTGACACTGATCCGGACGATTCTGAATCACAAACCAGATACGTGTTTATATTGATCTATCAGTTGGTGCAGTTCTAAACAAAGCGTCGTAGCGGGATCTACATGTGAAGCGGAGTACATAGCTGCTTCGGAAGCAGCAAATGAAGGTGTCTGCATCGGGTCCAATGAAAATCTTTTGTGACAATACTGGTGCAATTGCCTTGGCAAAGGAATCGAGATTTCACAAGAGAACCAAGCACATCAAGAGACGCTTCAATTCCATCCGAGACCAAGTCCAGGTGGGAGACATAGAGATTTGCAAGATACATACGGATCTGAATGTTGCAGACCCATTGACTAAGCCTCTTCCACGAGCAAAACATGATCAACACCAAGGCTCCATGGGTGTTAGAATCATTACTGTGTAATCCAGATTATTGACTCTAGTGCAAGTGAGAGACTGAAGGAAATATGCCCTAGAGGCAATAATAATGTTATTATTTATTTCCTCATATCATGATAAATGTTTATTATTCATGCTAGAATTGTATTAACCGGAAACATAATACATGTGTGAATACATAGACAAACATAATGTCACTAGTATGCCTCTACTTGACTAGATCGTTAATCATAGATGGTTGTGTTTCCTAACAATAGACATGAGTTGTCATTTGATAAATGGGATCACATCATTAGGAGAATGACGTGATTGACTTGACCCATTCCGTTAGCTTAGCACTTGATCGTTTAGTATATTGCTATAGCTTTCTTCATGACTTATACATGTTCCTATGACTATGAGATTATGCAACTCCCGTTTACCGGAGGAACACTTTGTGTGCTACCAAACGTCACAACATAACTGGGTGATTATAAAGGAGCTCTACAGGTGTCTCCGAAGGTACACTTTTTGAGTTAGCGTATTTCGAGATTAGGATTTGTCACTCCGATTGTCGGAGAGGTATCTCTGGGCCCTCTCGGTAATGCACATCACTATAAGCCTTGCAAGCAATGTAGCTAATGAGTTAGTTACGGGATGATGCATTACGTAACGAGTAAACAGACTTGCCGGTAACTAGATTGAACTAGGTATTGACATACAAACGATCGAATCTCGGGCAAGTAACATACCGATGACAAAGGGAACAACATATGTTGTTATGCGGTTTGACCGCTAAAGATCTTCGTAGAATATGTAGGAGCCAATATGAGCATCCAGGTTCCGCTATTGGTTATTGACCGGAGACGTGTCTCGGTCATGTCTAGATAGTTCTCGAACCCGTAGGGTCCGCACGCTTAAAGTTAGATGACGGTTACATTATGAGTTTATGTGATTTGATGTACCGAAGATAGTTCGGAGTCCTGGATGTGATCGCGGACATGACGAGGAGTCTCGGAATGGTCGAGACATGAAGATTGATATATTGGACCACTATATTCGGACACCGAAATGGTTTCCGGGGTTATCGGATATATACCGGAGTACCGGGGGGTTACCGGAACCCCCCGGGGGGTTAACGGGCCTCATGGGCCCTAAGTGAAGAAGAGGAGGGGCGGCTAGGGCAGGTCGCGCGCCCCCTCCCTCTCTAGTCTGAATAGGACAAGGAGAGGGG
>NC_041393.1:693692745-693704088 GCF_002162155.2 Triticum dicoccoides
CCTACTTGGACTAGGAAAGGAGGGAGTCCTGTAGAGCCCGGGGACAGACGGTGGGCTGACGCCGTCAAATCTATGCCGGCGGCCCTGACGGCGGGCGTCATCATAGATATCATCTGATTTTTTTTACTAGGAGCTGCCACGTGGTACACCTATGCTGACGGCAAAGCCGGCAGCATAGTTTTCCATCTATGCCTACGTAAAATATGTATGATCAAAAAGGTTGCTAGGACAAATATGTTTGAATTAAAGTATGATTTTTTTGTGTTCATGTTTCCTTTATGTACAAAATATTTCATTTGTAAAGCTTGACAACACAAGGTTTGGATGCTGACACCGCCACTGCTCCCAACTATAAAAGAAAGTCAAGTTATCTCAAGTGAGCAGCCCCCATGGATAGTACTTGAGACAATCCACCTAATTATTATTTTGTTATAGTATTCCTAGGAAATACAGAACACACATTATACTATGCATGCAACCTATCGCAAATATGTTAGATTTCGGAGGTATTAGGAAAAGATCAGCATGGAGGTAATGGGCTTATAGGCGGTGTATCTCCATGCACCGTTACTCTTTGATGGCCCGAAGAAGAGGGCACCACTAGGCATCAGACTATAGATGTTTTGCATCCATCAGACTAGTAGAAGACCGTTAGATGAGGTGCATGGAGATCGTCCGATCTGCTAGGCCCACGTGAGATTTCCTGCGTTGGTTTGTTATTAATTGCTGCTTCTTTCATTATACCCGCTAATTCCTCCTCCTACGAACACACTTTCCTGAATCTGCAGCCCACACAACGAGACTATGATTAAGTTTGTTTCTAATTCCCGAAAAAGATGTTTGCGTCGAGTTAACTGCGTCACATATATGCTTCCAGCGACTCAATAATTTGCTTCAACTAAAATCAAATTTACTCAATCTAATATAAATTTTTATTCGATCTAACAGAATTTGTTGTCCATCGTAATGTTTATTTTGCTTCCAACTAGGCAAGAATTTGTTGAAGTTGACTAGAAAATTTGCTTCCGCTGCAACTTAATTTTGCTTCTATCGGCTACATTTAAATTTGTTTTGGCTGAATCGCAAACTGTACATTGTTTCCTATCAAATGGAAATTTGCTATCAAAGAGAAAGGAATTTGCTTCCATGCAACAAAATCTTAATACAATTACAGAAACAAAAAATATTTATATTACAACAAAAAATGTTACTAGGTCCATGTCTAAGATGGCTCGGAAGCAAGGGAATTGTCTTCGGTTGCAGCGGCACAATAGGAAATGCATAGGCAAAGTATCACCGAATGAAAATTGCCGCCACTGTGATCGCAGCAAGCAACAGGGATGCTGCTGCCAGCTATTAACCACAACATGGAGATATCTGGGTCTGTTTAATGGTTGCGGAAGCTCGAGTTCACACACTATGTCATCAAACACACGTCTTCAGGGAGGGCCTCGGTCGGTATCTCCGCTCATGTCTCTACCACTTCTTCTGCTGCCTTCGGTTGACGCCACCGACATCATGTTCAAAGGTCAGTGCTAGGCATTTGAGAAACCAATGATGCATGTTTGGCATCATGTGGCTCAAAACATATGTACAACAGAGGCTTACCTGAGAAAGAAACAGAAGGTTTGAATATATCAAAACATAAATAATAGGCAGTGGATGCACACAAAAAAATGCATGGCTTACACGAAGCAACAATTTGATCTATCAGAACATACATCATAGGTAGTGGAAGCATAGAAAATTGAGATGAAAAAAAAAAAGCATTGCTATTGAAACATATGTCAAGTGTAGAGGTAGAAACCATAGCTTACATGGAGCAGCAATTTGACTGATCAAAACATACATGATAGGCAATGGAAGCATATAAAATTGAGACAAAAAGAGTAAATTCAATATTGTAGGAAATATATGTGACACAAATGTAGGAAGCATGACTTACACGAAGCGACGAGTTGACCTGTCACAACATACATGGCGTTGTGTTTTGATCGAAATGATGCTGAAAAAGGGAACAATATAAACACTAAAAAAATTAGAAACTGACTACAGAAGCAAACTAGCTACACCAAAGAAACATATACGTACTATAATATGGGGCATGCCGTATGGAAGCACTCTATCTAAACCAAAGGAGCATATGAAATATAAATTGGAAGCCCCATCAGTATGAAGCATGAAAATGTGTTATCTCAATATTACTCATCTTAATTTGAAGCATAGAAAACTGAACATGGAAATTAATGAGAATGGGGTGTCGCTCAATTGGCTGGGCGCCTGAGTTGGCAACTAGCCCGCCCACATCCGAGCCTTAGCTCTAGTGCGCGGTGCTCGTGGAGTTTTCTTCTATAAAAGAACCAACAAGGGTTAGTCATGGGTTGGTCTCATTTTTTTAACATGAAAATTAATTAAAAGAGTGTTGCCAACATGGGGGTGCATGTTTGTGTCACCTACATACCAAATCCAGCAAAAACTTGTTTGAACTATGGAAGCAAACTTTCTAGACCAAAGAAGCATATGTAATAGTATTATTTTATGAAGGTCCGTTGGTAGGAAGCATGAAAAGATTGATATCTCAGCATAAGGCATCCTAATATGAAGCATGAAAATAACAAATCATCAAACCAAAGGGCGATGGAAGCAGTGCAATACCGTGGATTTCGGTGGCCGGACCTGCGCTACATCGGCAGTAGATCCAATCAATTTCCAACCCGCCAAAGCCCTAATCGCAGTTGAGGATGGGGGGCTCGATCCCCTAATGTCAGAATGGCGCACCTGCGATCTGGCCCGGGCGCATCGTTGAAGTGGAGGATGAAGTGGCCGGTCTGCTTGACGACGAGGAGATAAAGAGGAGCAGGGGTGTGGAGCTGTGCTACTGGAGGAAGAGGAGAGAAGGAGGAGCACGGCGGCGAAGGCGGAAGGGGGGAAGGGGACTGGGCGAGGCAGCGAGCTGGGGATCCGCTCGGGTGGAGGAGCTCTGTTGGGTGCGTCCCGATTGGATTTTGGGATTAGGAGCGAACATTACGCGCGGGCGTTGCGGTGATCAGCTCCCTGCCGATTTTTTTTGCGCTTTATTATATTTATTACAAAAAAGGCACGACACGCGAGCGTCGGATCTCAATTAGATCGACGCCGACCAAGTGGTCTGATGCTGGCGTTTCATCAGTCTATAGATACAAAGCGTTTCCCCCCGAAGAATGCTGATATGAGAGCTGAGAGCAACCATAGTCCTCTGTTCTTAATTAATGATTTGTAGTTTTCATAGCGTAGGACTTGTTAGTAGTTTTGAAGAATTCTCATGCCTTTCCTTTTCACCCTAATACCCTAGGAAGCCATCATACGGTTTGCATAATAATAATCATGGTTTTAAATAGCCCGCTATAGCTCCGTTATAGCACGCTATAGCGTTTAGAAGAGGCCCTGCGCTAAGGGTCTTTTGTCCAAACACATGAACAAACATTTTAAATAGCTCGCTATAGCACCGCTATAGCACGCTATAGCATTTAGAAGAGGTCCGTCGCTAAGAGGCTTAGCGCGCTATTTAAAACTTTGATAATAATATATAATTTCGTTTTGGATGATCCACTTCTCTCGCCATCACTAAGGAACTGGGAACGGTGCAAATGGCTGCAAGAGACTCGAGCATTAACCAACAAATTCCTTGTTAGCCTAGTAAGCAACAAACCACAAAGTAATACAGGTACATAGGAACCAAATTCTAAAATTTTGATTCACAAGTTTGAAAAAACAGATCCGATATACCGAGGTTTTGAACACTCTCTGTACGAGAGCTATTTTTTATCTCTATTTCTCTAGAACTAAGAATCCATCACCATTGCGGAAATTCCTTTTTGATTGTTGAAAAGTTCAAAACCATATTTTGATGTTTCGACTACAGAGTTTAAAAGTAGGTGGCATCGAAGAAGAAAATTTGTTCGTAATGTTGAGAGTACACTTTAGCCATCTTCCCACTCAATCCCAGCTTCTTCGTCCACGTCTTCATCCTCATGTTTGATATTTGTGCCCATCTGATGTTCCCAAAGGGCTTCATAAAATGCCTTGGCATATTCCTGCTTAAATACACTCTTCTCTTCTTCTTCATTTGAGTTCATCATCTTTCGATCATCCTCGTTTTCATCCGCTTCTGCTTTCCCACCGGTATGTTTTGTAAATTCTATGCGTTTTGTCATCATCCATGGAGGAAACAGTTTCGACTCTGAACCACCGCTCGTGCTAGACTGATCAGCACCACGCAATAATATGCCAACTTCAAGCTCTGTCTCTGCTAGGCGACCTGGAACTGCGGCGGCTGCTGCAAGAATGTTATTTGCTTTGTGCCATGACCGTAGGCTCGTGAACTCTGGAGCGGCCAGGCCCTGCACCCTCTGGATCTGCGCCTGAAGTGGCTCTAGCTGCTCTTCCATCCTCCGTTGCAGGACATGCAACTTCTCAATCCGCCTACGCTTCCGTGCACCGTTTCCATCATCACCACCACCATCTCCGGTGGATTCGTCGGTCGCGATCGTGGCAGCGTTTTCTACGACCAATTCGGCGCTGCAGTGCTCACAGCGGAAGCACTCATAGTCATCGGCGAGGAGTCTGAGGGCGTCCAATGCGGAGTATTTTGTCCCGCAGTCCGGGCATAGGTACTGCTGGATCGTGGCTCTGCTGTCCGCCGTCAGCTCGTCCCTGATCTTCTTCCTCATGCGGTGTATCCGGTACCTGACAGCGTCGCAGGCCTGCGCGTAGTCTAGGCACCAGTAGGACTTGTGGTGCAGCTTCACCTTCTCTTTCTCGTCGGCCTCCTTAGCACAACCATCTGCAGTGGCGGCTGCTTTGGCTGGCGTTGGCTCCTTCTGGTGGTCCCTCGATACTATCTTATCTTCCTCGAGGTAGCGGAGGACGCGGCGGATCGGCGTGGCCTTCATCCTTAGAGATGCGGCGAGCTCATCCTCTCGGATCCATTGCCCGTTCCGTCTGGTGAGGGCGTCGAGGATGACGACGGCCGTCTGGCCGGAGGCGGAAGTCTCCGGGGGGAGGTCGTCGTAGAAAGCGCGCGCCGCTAGGCTAACGAGCCGGTTGAAAGGGCCGGCGGACACGGATGTCATCTCGGCGGAGGCGGCAGGAAGGCTCGCGGTAGATCAATCCTAGGTGACACCTGGGGGTGGGAGATTATTTATAAACGTGCCGGGAATATAATGCTAGCTGTGCGTACCGGATCTCCTGTTACATATAAGGAAAAAGTTCAAAATAAACCTTGAAGTTATAATCACGATGCCGGACGTAACCGAAGCATGAGCCCCTTGCGAAATACTAGTACGTGCAAGAATCCGTGCAGTACGAGAGCCGGCCGATCGAGTCAAACACAAACCCCTATTTTCGTCTCAGCCCCGTAATAATCCAACAGCTACCGTATTGCCATCTCCCCAGCGTCACCTCAAGTTGTCCAAAACTATAGGAAGCAAGCAAATCCGGGCGTGTCGAGAGCCACAAGGTCACTGAGCTTGAGATGCCGCCGCCGTCGAAAATGGAATGTCGACCGCCGGCGAGATGAGCAAAGTCGTTGGACTAATTACGTGACACGAGGTTGACGTGCGACGTAGTACTGTTGTTGTTCTTAGTTGGCCTCGCCATCCTCCTGGGGCAATTCCTTGGTGCCGTTGCCATCGTGGCATCCTTTACACGTCGCCGCCGGGAAGGCGAATGCAACATGCCGGCGATAGTGACTGCCGGTCGTAGGATGTGGCGATCGTGTGTAGCATGGAGTGGACCGGCGTGCCGTTGGAGAAGACGGCTAACGTCCTTTGTATGTACTAGGAAAATTGCCCGTGCGTTGCAACACGGAACACGCTAGTAAAACATTGTCATGGTGTGAAAACATGCATGAAAAAAAATGAAAGGATTATACTTCCTCCGTTTCAAAATAAGTGTCTCAACTTTATACTAAATTTAATACAAAGTTGTACTAAGGTTGAGACACTTATTTTGGGATGGATGGAGTACGTGTTTTTACGTCCTCGTCGTATCTGGATTGATGCCTTTTTTTACTATTGTGTACAATGACATGAAAGTGTACATACCATTGCCTAATATCATATCCGCCTTAGGAGTATTGTACATTATATTTTTCATCTATATATCTTCTGTAAGAAGTAAGATCATGGTTCAAATAAAATTATTCACGCTACCATTGCTTGTCATATAATCTCAAAATAATATATGCATAATCGGACTCGCCAAGATAAAGACGAGATGTTGTATTTTATGATGTTATGTTTTCTGCACATGCAATGGTAGTTTCCTAGGAAAATAATCTTAGTAAAACAACTGAAATAAAAACAAAGGATATTTTACCAGGATCTGATATGAACGTCAATAAAAATAGATCAGACCACCATCAATTAACACACACACATATATGGAATTGTGCTCGATTTTTACTCAACATGGCACGTCAATAAAAATAGATCAGACCACCATCAATTAACACACACACATATATGGAATTGTGCTCGATTTTTACTCAACGTGGCAAAACAAAAATTCTGCAAATGAATGATAATTGACGAACTGTTATTAGGGTTGAAATGTGATTGCTATGTGATTTGAGTATTTCCTCCTAATTTTACTTTTCTGTCGATCATCCGGAAGAAAGACTGCTATATGTTTCTAGTGATTTGGTCATAACTTGAATTCCATGTTATATATGCAGCACTACATGATTGCCTTAACACCCCTTTTTAAGAGTACATGTGCTAATCTGATAATCTAGATCAAAAATATGCTAATGTTGGAACCAAAATATGCAAAAGAATGTAAATTACAATATATACATTGAATATAAGTACTAAAAACACAATTCCATAACGGTGCTAGCTGACTTGTATTATTCTTGTAGCATAAGCTTGTTTGATTAACTACAGGGCCAGTATTTTGATTTCACTTGAGAAATTAAGTGAATCTTCTTCTGATTCTGATGCATGATACCACCTTTTGTGTTCATCATGCACTGTGTTTTTTTCCAGTTGTGTACAAACTAAACTGAAGCTATCAGTTAAATGTGAGATCGATCAAAATGGCTAACAAAATGATGCCAATTTATGCAGTTGCAAATATCTAGCGTGTTGCAACTAATTTTCTCGGCTCTCTTTTTCTAAGCTGCAGGTTGACTCCCAAACAAAGTAAAGTATAAAAAATATTTTTTTCCAGTTGTGTACAAACTAAACTGAAGCTATCAGTTAAATGTGAGATCGATCAAAATGGCTAACAAAATGATGCCAATTTATGCAGTTGCAAATATCTAGCGTGTTGCAACTAATTTTCTCGGCTCTCTTTTTCTAAGCTGCAGGTTGACTCCCAAACAAAGTAAAGTATAAAAAAGATAAAAACAAAAAATATACATGCAAGAACCAGGGATCGAACCAAGAACTCCTGCTTGCAGACGTGAGGCACATGTCACTGTGCTACGCAAACGCTTTTGGCATACAAAGTACTTTCACCCTTAATAAACTAAAGCCAGGGGCGACTTGAGAAGGGAAAAAATGAATCATTTTTTTTTTCACTTACAGGTGGCAAGGGGGTAACTATTAGCAACTACGGGGTAATTCTTATGACGGACGACAGAAACCTAATTCTCTTTATTATTAGGTAAAGATAAAGATAAAGATTTACACGTATATGCTAGAGGTACAAAAAATACGCCCATGGCCTAGTATTAGTAGAGAGTAGCTAATATTTTGGGCTTTCACAAGCACCGGTAAGAAAAACTTTTCCATTAAAAAGGAAGCCTGTTCTTACTCTTGCTAGCTCTAAACGGTCACATGCATCGTAGGACCACATAGTAAGAGCATCTCCAGCCGCGCCCCCAGAACGGCCTTCCCAGGCAAAAATATTTCGTCGGCGCTGAAAAAATGGCCCAGTCACGCCCCCTAGGAGCCCGTTTTTCTCCGGCTTGGGCCGAAATCAGCCGGCGGACCCAGGCCGAACGCGACGCGCCGGGGCGAGCATTTTGGCACGAAGCAGCCGCGGGCCCGCCGAGTCAGCGAGACGGCCGCTTCGTCGACCTCATCGCCTCGGTTCCCGTAGGAATCAATGCGAAGGCTGCCGCATTGCCGCGCCGGTCAGCCTCCATTGATGCCTCACGGGCGGCGCAGTGAAGACGCCACCGACGCGCGTCCGCTCGCATGCGCCACGCGTCCGCCCGCATGCCGCCCCGCCCGCCACCCCGCTTCGGCTATAAAAGGGCGCCCCTCCCCGCCGGTGAGCGCCACAACCTCTCCTCTCCCTCCCGCGAAAGCTTTCTTCCCGCCGACGAGCACTCCCCCTGATTGCCTTCCCCGTCGACGAGCGAAATGGCCGAGAGATACCCAGGCGACGGCGCAGAGGCGAACGGCTTTGGCCGCCGACACCTCCAGGAGCCGGAGGTGCGCCTTCTCTATGAGGCCGAGTACCCAGCGCCCCCCGACATGCGCGTACCGGGGGCGTGGAGGCTAAGTGCCGGCGGCATCCCGGTGCCGCCGGTCTCCTAAGGAGCCGCATGGCGGGCGGAGATCCCCCACATCCGCTCCTCACTGAGGGAGGAGCAGCGGAACGAGCCGAGGTACGCGCCCGACGGCGAAACGATGTGGACGATGTACTTCGAGCGCCACCGCGAGGAGCAGATCGCCTCCGTCAACGGCATCATCCCACGCGGCCGCCTAAGCTCCGAAGGGCGGCGCGAGTGGTGGGGCGTCCCCGGCCGCACACTCGACGCCGTCCTCGACCACATTGAGACCGGCAATGTGCCGCGGCTGGAGTACCCCGCACGCCCCTCCTTCTCTCGCCGCCGTGGTAGTTCTTGGATACCGCGGCGAATGGAGCCGGGGTCGTCCTCCTCGTCGGGCTCCGGCTTGCCGGCCCTACGCCCGTCAAGCCCGAGCCGGAGGAGACACCTCTAGGGCGTCGCGCGCGGAGCGGCGCCCTTGTCATCAACGAGCCCTCACCTGCGACGGCATCGACGAGGCGCTCCCTCCGCCTGGTCCGGCTGAAGCCCGAGCCGGACATGCCCCCCGTGAAGCCGGAGCATGCCGGCATGGTGGCCCCCGCCGACGAGTCCTCCCTCAATTGGGCGAGGGAGGACTACGTTCGCGAGCAGGTGCGCCGCCAGCGTCGGGCGTACCTGGAGACCCAGGCCCGTAGCCGCGCCGAGGCCCGTCGCCGCGCCGAGGAGGGCGGCATTGTCGTCATCGACAGCGACGACGAGGAGGCCGGGCCGTCGAGCGTTGTCGGCGACCCGGGCGAGGAGTGCAGCAGGGACGCCGCGGGTGAGGCGCGCGACGACGACGACGGTGCCGACTACACCCGCTTCTACAGGCTTCTCGGCATGTAGACGGCGGCGGCGGTGACGGCGGCGGCAGTGGCTAGGCTTTTTAGTTCGTTTTTAAGTTAGTTCATGCATGTTTTAAGTTTTTGTATAAATTTGGACGAAAAATGGCCGAGTTCATGCAAAAGTCGCCGTGTTTGAAAAAAATAAGACGAACTTCGCCGAACCCGCGGCGACCGTGGGCGTGTAATTGGGAGCGAAACGAACCCCAGGGGCCGAACTAGCGCCGGCTCGCCCCCAGGCCGCTCTTTTTCGGCGCCCTGGGGGGCCGAACGGCTGGAGATGCTCTAACACCGCAAGAGAACATGATGTGCAAAACCTGCAAGAACACCATGCAAATATTTTCCTAATGCATCCCAAATCTAACATATGTGTAGTAATGTCCATGTATGCTACAATGTATAGATGTTCCATATTTCGCCGAAACATGACTTTAGCGGAGTAAAATTGAAGGGAATTGTCTTGAGTACTATATGTCAATAGTGGCAAACTCACTTGAGATAATTGACCTATATGTATCTTTTTCACTTTGTTGCTTGCAGACTCATCACTACAAGACACGGTGCATACTGGGAGCTACATATCTACTTGCATGTTGAATGGGAGCTAGGAAGAAGTAAATATGATAATAACTTATCGGATGGCTGGTGGTGTCCAACTTTTATGATGCGTTACTGAATTGTTGTACTTTTTCTTAGAAAAATAGTAAGCATCATGAGATTATAAATTCACTCGACCAACAAGAAGCTCACCGTACTTGGATTGATATTAAGATCAAAGATAAACTACACTAAAGAAACTGAATTCATTTAGCCACACTACATGTATGGTGTCAGGATCTTTCGGAAGTCAGCATACTAGTTCGCATATGCCACAACATAGCATTCCATTAGCCTTTTTTGACGTCTGTATGGTCAAACTCCACAACACCCTCCAGCCAGGCCCTTCCCATGAGCACATTCACATTTTAATACAAAATGAAAATTCATGCTACCCGAGAAACTTAAACTGAAAATTCCAATGTAGCTATCATTTAGCTAGGAATAAAAACACCAAGACATTTGTTTTTGGTAACTAGGTATCACTTGGAAGTTACAGAGGCAGATAGACATGCCTGGTAAGACGCCTCGGCAGAGAACTGGGGAGCGGTGAAAATAGCTGCAAGAGGCTACAGCACTTAACCAGCAAATTCCTCGGTAAGAATTTTTTGAACCTAAACCGGCAGATGACCTGCCTTTGCATAATAGATTAGGGAGATACACGTAAGAGTTCAAGGAAAAAAAGTTTAGTTGCCACTAAGTGCTATTAGTACAACAACGAGAGATTACAAATCCACATTGGGGCGCCCGCGTGGCGAGTTCGGAGTTGATCGGACCCACAGACAAAGTAATGGCTGCCGATGGAGTTATATAAAATACGACGGTCTCTTTCGTTCCAAATATCCAAGGTCGGATAGGTAGCAAATTAGCTAAAGTGGCATTCCTTTGGTTCCCACCGGCGACGCTGCTCCACCAATTATTGATGGATCCGAAACACAAAGTACCGAAGGGGAACAACGTAACATATAGGAGTTCCTAAAATCGCATCTCTAAGTTCTAAAAGATTATAAAAAAAAATCAAGCACCTCGTTGTGTTGGTTAGAACTTTTTTTTTCTGCATTGAACCTTTTGTAATTGTTTACATTTTAGAAATATATTTTCCGCAAATTTGAACAAAAGGTTGTTCAAATATACATAGGTTACCAACGCTCTCAGTACATAAGTATTATTTCTTCTTCCATTTTTTTGGGAATAAATCATTACTACTATGGTTAGTTCTTTACACAAAGGGGAGAAAAAGTAACATGTGCATCATAGAGAAAAGCGCGGATTAGACGGAACAGACTGTAAATACCGGAGACGGCTGAAAAAGATTCCCCTGCCCTCGTGGTCTCTCCAGCGGCCCGGGAGGCAACCCTAGCCGCCACCCAAACTCCTTCC
>NC_041393.1:693704718-693713003 GCF_002162155.2 Triticum dicoccoides
AGCGGTTGGAGAGATGGGGCTTCGACGTGGTCGAGCCGCCGTCACCGGCACCGTGGATGCCGGTAGTGGCCGAGTGGCGCACCTCCCCTTCCCCTTTCTGCCGCCGGAGGCTGCGTGGCTGTTGTCTCATGCGATGTCCAAGGCGGGATGGTTTGCAGGTTGCGGCGATGGTGGGAGTTGGCTCCGTCCAAAGCCGTCTCCTTTGAGGGTGCCGGGACGGTCTGGATGCTGGGCGGCGGCCCTGGCGGTGGGAGATGCATGGATCTTGCGCAGATTGTGCAGCTCGGGTGCGGGCGAGCAGACATGGCCGCGCGGGCGGCATGGATGTGGGTGGTTGGCGGGGCAGGGGTTGCCGAAGGGTTGGTGCACCGGGGTACATCACTTGCCCAATCCTCGTACTGGCCGACGGTGGCGGCGTCCGCGGACGTCGTTTCCTCCCTGCAGGCTCCGTCGCGGTGCTTCCTTTCCTGTCGGGTTACTCCGAGTGAAAACCTGATCTGCGTGATCGGATGGTGGCGGCTATGGTCTTACCCTTGTTGGAGGCACCGTTTTGGAGTCCTTGCTTCGTCGTCGGTCGTCTCACCTCTCCTCGGTGATTGCTCATGGTGATCTCCGTCGGCTCAAGGCGATGCCTGTTTGCTCATCTTTAGTGTGCTTTGTAGTTCGTTGGAGTGGTGTGTCGGTGCCCGGCACCCTTGTATCTCGCCCTGGGTGTGTGTTCTAGCCTTGGGCTCGTGGTGTGTGTAGTGGTGGTGTGTGTTCGTATGGGATATCGGCTGTATCAGTGTTGGATGCTTTTATAATATAAAGCGGGGGAAATCTTTTTTCTTAAATACCGGAGACATCACCCATGTTTCAAGGTAGAAGTGAGAACAATATATCTGTGTGCCAAACTAGCCGTGTGAGTAATCACTAGACAGGGAAGTTTGGAATTAACCTCCGTGGAACGAAAAACTTGGTGGATTGAAGGCCAGAGCAGCCGAAGGCTAGATTGAACAAGAGCAGATGTATGCACATGCTCACGGACTAGTGACACACACAGCAGGCGGACACCTGTTCTAAACACCATGTGGGTGTTGCTTTTGCCATTTGACTCCAGCATGAGCGTGGATACGTGTACGTTGGGCCCTATTTGCTGGGTTCATTACAAGACTAACCAGTTCCATACTTCTGAATCTCATGGTCGAAGAGATACAGTACTGTTTCGATTCACAGCCACTAGTAAAAAAAGATCCATTTGTACCGGTTCATAAGGCCCATTTGTCCCGGTTCTCAAACCGGGACTAAAAGATTGGTACTAAATGAACTAAAGGCCCTCCACGTGGCCGCTCTCTGGGGCTCCACCTTTAGTCCCGCTTGGTAACACCAACAAAGACTAAAGAAATATTTTTGAAAAAAAATGATTTTTTTATTTTTAAATTTCTGAATTATTGGACAATTCAATCTCTAATCACCCACTCTAATCACCCCTCATCACTGCCCAATTATGAACCTATTTGCTGGGTTCATTACAAGACTAACCAGTTCCATACTTCTGAATCTCATGATCGAAGAGATACAGTACTGTTTCGATTCACACGCACTAGTAGAAAAAGACCCATTTGTACCGGTTCATAAGGCTCATCTGTCCCGGTTCCCAAACCGGGACTAAAGGGTCGGTACTAAAGGGACTAAAGGCCCTCCATGTGGCCGCTCTCTGGAGCTCCATCTTTAGTTCCGCTTGGTAACACCAACCCGGACAAAAGGAATTTTTTTGAAAAAAAATTGAATTTTTTTATTTTCAAAATTCTGAATTATTTGACAATTCAATCTCTAATCACCCACTCTAATCACCCCTCATCACTGCTCAACTATGAACCACTCATTCCACATCGTCTAACTTCCCGGCTGGTCCCTTATCCTCTCACTACTCCAGCCTGAGCACGCTTAATTTTCAGTTCTATTCCCCCTAGTTTCCAAGTTCTATTCCGGGACTAAGCTGTCAATCCTATTAACCCTTAGGAGTTCAACTTGAGCATTAAGCACCGTTTGGGTTTGAAACTATTATTCTAAAAAACAATAATTATTTATTAACCCTAATATTTCTTGAATAAGTAGTTTGACCACAGTTTGACCAGATTTTAAAATAGTATGACCACAGTTTGACCAGATTTGACCATATTTTGACCAAAAGTCAAAAAAACTAACAATAATTATTTATGGAAAAAGTCCAAAACAAACCTTGAAATTATAGGCAAAAGGTAAATCAAACCCCAAACTCTTAATCCCTGAAATCAGCACACCGAACTCTATGATCCCGGTCTATTTTAAACCTTGGGAGGACTCGGCCGGTATTTGCTGAATTGGGCCGGCCCAGTAGCGCAGTCGCTCATGCGCGTGCACTAGTCTATTTTTCTTTTATGTTTTCTTTTTCATTTTTTCATTTTTACAATTGCCTAATTTTTCTCAGTGCCCAATGTACATTTTAAACGCAGACATTAAATATTTTTTGATAAATTTTTGATATTTTCAAATACGTTATGGACATTTTGAAATTAAATGTTTTCAAAAAAAATTGAATACATGGTAATATTTTTCGAAATACATGTTTTACATTTTCTTAATGACAATACACATTTTACAAAACTACACAAACACTCTTTTACATGGTTCAACATGTTTAAATTCGCAAACACTTTTTTCTATACATCTCACGTATATTCTGTTGAGGTTATGACACATTTTTGTACAACACGCAAACATTTTCGATACATTGTACATACTTTTTTTGAAAGTGCCACAAACACATTTTCTGAAACTCGCGAACATTCTTGAAATGTTACATTTTTTAGAATGTACGAAACCTTTTTTTTGAATCACGCAAATATTATTATACATTGTATAAACATTGTTTGAATTGGCCCATACATTTTTTTAGAATTTGTGGTATTTTCTAGATGTCACAAACTCAGAAAATGTTTATGTATCAAAAAGTGTTCGCACTTTAAAATTTTGTTCAGGTTTCAGAAAAAAATTATAGTTCAAAAAGTGTTTGCACTTTAAATTTTCGTTCAGGTTTCAAAAAATGTTGATGTTTCAAAAGGTGTTGGCTTTTTCAAAGTTGTTGCTTTTTAAAATTATTCGAAAATTTTAAAAAGTTCTCGCACTTCATGAAATGTTCAAAGATTTCAAAAAAAACTAAACATTTTTTAAAAACATTATTTACGAAATAGTTTATGAAATTGTTAAAAATATTTTAAAAATGTGACATAATTTGAAAATTTGAAAACAATCATAGCATCTGAAAAACTGTTGGTATTATGAACATTTTTGGCAAATGTGATTTTCTGTTTGAAATCACAAACAGTTTTTTAAAATGTGAATAGAATTTTAAAATGCCAAATATTTTTTTTAAAACACAAAATGAATTTAATTTTCGCCGAAAATAGAAAACAGGAACATTTTTTGACTCGCGAACAATTTTAAACATGCGCGAACATTTTTGAAACTTCACGAATTCTTGTTGTGTTGTAGTGGGCCGGCCCAAATTCTTATCCGTGAGAGTAGCTAGTTATCCCGGCCGGATTGTACTATTCCCAGTTTGCCAAACAGGTCTAGGATCCAAAATAGACCGGGATTGCAAGTTCAGAGTGTCAATTTCCGGGATTCAAAGTTTGGGGTTTGATTTCGCTTTCATCTATAACTTCAAGATTTATTTTGGACTTTTTCCATTATTTATTAACACTAATATTTCTTGAATAAGTAGTTTGACCATAGTTTGACCAGATTTGACCATGATTTGACCATAGTTTGACCACAATTTGACCAGATTTGACCACAGTTTGACAAAAAGTCAAAAAACTAAAAATAATTATTTATTAACACTAATATTTCTTGAATAAGTAGTTTGACCAGATTTAACAAAAAGTCAAAAAAATTGAAATTTGAGCATATCTTTTTTTCCTTTCAGAATTTGAGAATTCTAAAAATTTGCAAACAAGCCTACGGCAGTCAAAACCGGATGCGGATTTTCGTGCTGATTTTTTTATATATTATGCGTTTCTTTTCTACATCGTATGCAAAAGATATGACTGTTTTACTTTTTCGTGTTTGAACCTTTTTCGTGTCTCAAACCGAGACTAAAGGTTAAAGGTTAGACCTTTAGTCCCGGTTTGAGACACGAATCGGGACTAAAGGGTGTGATGTCCTTTAGTCCCGGTTCGTGTCTCAAACCGGGACTAAAAGTCCCATTTGAACCGGGGCTAATGCCTTCCCGACGCCTTAGCCGCTCGAACCAGGACTAATGCTCACATTAGTCCCGATACGTGATGCAACCGGGACTAATGTGTATATTAAGCTGTGACCAAAACTATATTTTCTACTAGTGAGGGTACATATCTGTGTCGGAAAAGTTGATAGGAGTGAGATGTGATGTAGGATAAGGTAGTAGTATATGTCTCCTATATATCACTGTTACTTTTACGCTGACATGAAAGTGTTACTGATAAGCTAAAGATATCTCTGTGGAGAATGATAAACTACCTATCTATGATCACCACATGAGAAACGGCTGAAGATCGCTCCTCTCCAAATCAGTGACGGGCGAGTAAAAGTAGGTGCCCGAAAAGGCGCATTTGCTATTAGTTGGTCATTATTATTATAATGAGACCAACCCAGGTGGTAACCTTCGTTGACATTTTTTTATAGGAAAAAGTCCGCCAGCACCACACGTCAAAGCCGGGGCTTGAATTCGGATGGGCTGGCAGCTACCCCAATTAATTTTTGTTGTCACAGCAGCTATTTCGCGCACAAGGCAAAACCCTAAGCATCAAGCTCGAGATGTGAGGTCGAGACCGGCCGCAGTATCGGAGGGCGAGGGCTCGCCAGGACATTCGCTAAGATGGGATGACACGGCAGCATCATAGAAGATGGTGAGGTAGGTGTTAGAGCTGGCCCAGCAAATGGAGTACGTAATACATATTCAACCAATCAACACCCCTGCCCCCCAATTTCTTACGTAAGAAAATGCCCGTAGATGTAGCTTCATTTTTTTCCTTATCTTTTTTTTTCCAAAAGGCAGAACACTTCCGGTTGCTCGAAAAAAGAGGAAGCCAGCTTGGCTGCAGAAGGAAAATAAAGGAAGGCCATTAGATTTCAGTCCAACCATTTGGTCAAAATCAAGCAAAACTAAGTTTCTTCCCGTCAACGGTCAAAATAGGTACTCCGATAAAAAAAACCGGGGAGATCCATGCATGCATGTCTCCAGTGTTGCGAACAAAATCCATGCGAGGGACTGAAGGTGTTCGCGGCCCGTTGGCAACATAGTGCATGGGTATTCTTCAATAGTGCGAGGACGAGAGGAGTTGACATACTATGATCACCCACTAAAGCACTAGTAAAAAACACCTAATAGTCCCGGTTCGTAAGGGCCTTTAGTCCCGGTTCATGAACCGGGACTAATGGGCCGTTACTAATACATCCACCCATTAGTCCCGGTTCAAACTAGAACCGGGACTAATGGGCCTCCACGTGGCTATGTGCGTCGAGCCCAGTCAGGGGGCCTTTGGTCCCGGTTGGTGGCACCAACCGGGACCAAAAGTCCATGTTTTTTTTGGAAAGTGGCTGCTTTAGGGGTTTTTGGGGTTATTTTTAGGTCGTTATATTAGCTAGCTAATAGAGAGAAGTGTCCTCTCTTATATCTTCGTCCTTGGTTTACGAACGCTGCTGCTATATATGTTTATTTTACCCGCTGATATAATAACTCATGCATGCTCACATACATCAGCATATATAATAACAAGTACTCGTCCTACTAATCATGCATGCATCATCATACAACTTCTACTCGTTATTAATAATAAGTCATACGATCATCATCCTCATAGTCATCGAACCCAAACCTACATAATTATTCTTAACACATGATCATCAGTATCAGGTAGGACCTAAACACCCTTAAGGTAAAATATCATAAAACAATATAGACCCTGACTCTCCATTATGAAGAATGGCGATCATCCTGTCTCCAATTTTTTCCCTTCGCTGAATGTTGCTTTCAAGAAGCTCCTTACGACTGTCCATACATTTTTTCCATTCTTTGATTGTCATGTCTCCACTTCTTTTAGAAACCCGGTATGGACAGTTGAGATTCGTAAGACGACCTGGTTGTATGTTCAAAACATGAAAGCTACCGTGTGTATACATCAGATGAAGCACACAATCATTTGGGATTATCTGTTGAAAAACATAGTAATAACTTCGTAGTTAGCAATGATATGATGTACTAGTTTTAGAAGTGTGCAAAAAGATACACGAATGTCGTAATAGTATAAAATCTTACCAGGGTATCTCCATGGTAGTTACCGTAGTTCAACACGTGCACTAGTGGCACGTATTGACCATAATGTTGAGGAGTTCAATTGTAGACATTGTAATTCTCAAGATCAGTACAAAATGCGACCAGATGATTTTTCTCCTGATAAGTTAGTTCGGAGCCTTCGGTGTAGTAGGTTCTGTCTACCATCTTCCGCACATTCTTTGAAGAATGAAAATAAGCTGTCAATGGAGAATAAGTTATCAACTATTTTAAAATAAACAATATAAATTACTTAATAACTATGTTATGCTCACATGGGGAAAGAATTGGAGGTGTATCCACAAGGATGAAAATCGTAGGTCTCTCTTGCTCGATTGTAGGATCACCAAGATCCATGGTAACAAGCATACCCTCATCAAAACCATACATCTTGTAAAGTGCTTCCTAATTTTTGGAACCAAAATGGGTTACACTCTAAGCATTGAACAGCTTTACTTGAAAATCCACACCATGATGGGTACTTAGGTAATTTTTTTGGTTTCGAAACTTTCATGGTCTTCAAAACCCATCATCTCCAAGACATAGCGTCTTGAAAAGTATGGGATAAGCTAGTCGAATTGAAAAAGATGAAAAATATTGTCATGATTAAAATAGTTGAAGTCATGAGTAATTACGAAAAAAAATTATTATCGTCGGTTGCGTACCGTATGAACATCGAAGGTCTCCTCGAGCTTAATGCTGAAGCGACGATCTTCGTCCAGCTCAATGAACCTGTCGCAGATACCTCGGTCGTCGTGGCACCAGTCGCACTCCCCCGAGCGGTTTTCGTCGTCCGATGAATACGACATTTCCGGCCTACGTTCATAATTCAAATATTAAACTAGATCATTATTATTAATCACGAGTTAACTATCGATGATCGATGTACGTAGCTCCTCCTTTCATTCCCGAATGCATTATTATATCAAATTGTCTAGCACACGGGAATGAAGGAGAACTTATCCAATATGAGCATTCAATAAGCAAAACTAAATCATAAAATAAGCAAAACCAAATCATAAAATAAAGTATAGTATTCAAATTAGCATGCATTCAATAATTATAAACAAAAGTGCATCATCTCTTGGTGTCCGTACATCGTCGAATATTATCACTAATACAACTAGAACCGTAGCGCCCGACGGGTATCGACGCGGGCGGTGGACACCAAAGATAAGGAACCATCACAGAATCATAGCTCCAGTGAGATCCCTGAAGAACCTGCCAAGTATTGTCGAACCTGCCCTCCAATGCAACCATGTAGCGACGGACGTGCTCGTTCTCCTCGCTGACATGGTGACGTACCACCTCCGCGGTGTCCGGATGCCTCACCACCGTCACTGGCCCACGCGACCGCCACCAAACAAGGATCGGGTCAACAACGGGCTGCCTCCTCACCAACCTACGTCCCCCGAAAGATAGCACCTCCCAATACCAGCCCGGCGGAGCCCAGTTCCGAACATGGCCCTGATCAAGCAGGCCTCCACCGCCGAGTCGACGACGGCGAGGATGCGGGATAGGCATCGCCGACGTCGATGCGGGAACTACTTCTATATATAGTTAAATAAAAGTAGTTTTATTAATTAAATCAACTATCTAGTTCAACTACTAAGCACTTACTATAAATAAATAAGTAGTACTTACTAAAAACAAACTACTTCTATACATAGTAAAATAAATTAGTTTATTAAATCAACTAGCTAGATCAACTATATATAAACTACTTCTTATTTTTTTTCCTTTTTCTAAATACTATGAACAAAAAAATCATTAAAATTCTATGAACAAACTTAATTACTACACATCTAATCTAACAAAAAAAAAATCTAATCTAACAAAAAAATCTATGAACTACATATGTAAATTACTACATATCTAACCTAACAAAAAAATCTAATTAATCTAACAAAAAATCTAACATAATATAAACAAATTAATTACTACACATCTA
>NC_041393.1:693713457-693714610 GCF_002162155.2 Triticum dicoccoides
AAAATGACGGTGGCCGGCGTACGACCGGTGAAGGAGACGGCGAGGTGCTCACGTACGGCCGGCGACGGCGACGGAGAAGGCGACGACGAGGTGCGGAGCGGGCGGCGGCGACGGTGTCGAGGCGGCGCGGGCCGGGCTGGGCGGCGACGTCAATCGGGGGCGCGCGTGGGCGGCGACGGCGCGGCGGGGCTAGGCGGGGCGGCGCGGGGCGTCGACAGCGTCGGGGCGTGGCGGCGACGGCGTCGGGGCGGGGCGGGGCGGCGAAGGCGACGACGACGGCAGAGGGAGACGCGCGACGACGGGAGTGGAGGAGGAGAGATCGAAGTCGCGCTGTATATATAGCAAAGGCATTGGTCCCGGTTCGTGGCTCCAACCGGGACCAATGCCCCCCTTTAGTCCCGGTTGGTGCCTCCAACCGGGACCAAAGACCTCTTTTCAGCAGCCCAAAGAGCGGGAAACGAAGACCTTTGGTCCCGGTTCGTGACTCCAACCGGGACTAAAGAGTGGCATTGGTACCGGTTGGTCCCACCAACCGGGACTAAAGAGCGGCATTGGTACCGGTTGATGCCACCAACCGGTACCAATGGACCCGTCTAACTACTTTTTTATTTTCTGTAGTTGTTTTTTTGTTGATTATTCCTGCAGCTATTTTTTTCGTCCCACCACGCCAAGCGAGAGCCACTCGGAGCTGTTTATAAGCCCTGAGTGCAGAGACGATGACGAAGAGGCTCAATGCTCCTGCACGTTGGTTAGCTTCAGGCCTTGAGGAATACGGTAGACTGCACAGAGCTATGTGCAGTGCAGTCGACACTATTCCGAAAGGCTTGAAGCAAATTAACAAGCATTGCGCCTCTTTTTTATTTTTAATGACTTATTATAACTCAGAAATAAAAAGAAAAAATAAATATAGCAGATAAGAAAAAAAACTATATAGAAAACTACTCAGAAATGAATTGAAGCAAAAAATAGTGGTGATTAACTGTACTAAAAAAGGAGCATAGATGCTTATTTTTAATGACTTATTACAACTAAGAAATAAAAAGAAAAAAATAAATATAGCAGAAAAGAAAAAAAACTATATAGAAAACTACTCAGAAATGAATTGAAGCAAAAAATAGTGGTGATTAACTATACTAAAAAAGGAGCATAGATG
>NC_041393.1:693715170-693725405 GCF_002162155.2 Triticum dicoccoides
AGATGCTTATTTTTAATGACTTATTACAACTCAGAAATAAAAAGAAGAAAAAATAGTTGTGATTAACTTTTACTAAAATATGAGCGTAGATGCTTATTTTTAATGACTTATTATAATTCAAAAATAAATAGAAGAAAAAATAGTTATGATTAAGTTTACTAAAAAATGAGCATAGATGCTTATTTTTAATGACTTATTACAACTTAGAAATAAAAAGAAAAAAATAAATATAGCAGAAAAGTAAAAAAAAACTATATAAAAAGCTACTCAGAAATGAGCATAGATGCGCTTATAGAGGAAATTCAAATTAAATTCATACCAAATTTCAAGAGAAATTTGTATGAATTTAGTCTAAATTCCCTATATAAGGGCATTTATTTTCATTTTCAGAGGAGCTCAATAAGGCATAGAGGGAGGGGCTTATAAACCGGTCTGATTCCCCTTCGGTTGGCGAGGTGGGACTAAACTTTGGCCGCAATGAGGACCAACCTTTTAGTCCCGGGTGATGGGTCGAACCGGGACTAATGGGCGCCCATTGGTCCCGGTTCAGGCCACCAACCGGGACCAATAGTGGTGGGTCAGGAGCGAGGACCATTGGTCCCGGTTCGTCCCACGAACCGGGACCAATAGGTCCAGACCAACCGGGACCAATGGCCCACGTGGCCCGGCCGGCCCCTGGGGCTCACGAACCGGGTCCAATGCCCCCATTGGTCCCGATTCTGGATTGAACCGGGACTAATGGGCTGGACCGTCCTGGACCATTGGCCCCTTTTCTACTAGTGAAGTTCTACCCTTCGGCTCGGCATATGGAACCTCTCTCAGCTGCTCCCTTGGGATAGGTAGGCCCACCCCCTTTTTCCCGAGAGGTGGTCGGGCTGTGTTTCCCCTGCGGCTACCCATGCATGCATGCCTTTTCGCGGGCAAAGGGAGAAATAAAAGGGTGGATCCGGCTTGCCTGCTCCCTTCCCATGCTCCCATCCGTGCTCCCACTTCATCCTACGGTTGTCTTTTTTCCTTTTTTTCTTTCTAATCTAATCATTTTCCCCTGATTTTAAGGGGATGGGGTCAGGCCTTATTTTGTTCCAATGAAATCATGCCACATATGCGGGAGCATGGATGGGCATGGGAAGCAGGCAAGTCTCGTCCTAAAAGGGTGAAGTGCTGCTTGCCGCATGCACCATGCAGTCTAATGCAATGCTCAGTGCGCACACACCCGCCACCTACGTACTCGCTCCCATGCAGTCTAATCCAATTCTTCAAGGAACTGTATAGACCATTTGCCATTAAGCTCCCACGCACATCAGTTGCCGGCGTTCATTATATGTAGGCTGCAGCCGATTAAGTACGGTAAAAGATTATGTCTAGCTGGACGTATACATCTACGGCGGCACGGCACCCGGCACATGCACGTCAACACGTCCCAATCCCGCTCGCAGGGGAGAGCTGAAGCCAAGTGTCAGCGCCGCGCTGAGGCTGCATGTGTGGCCATGTGGACGCGTCTTGTCCTTACCTCCGGAGCTCCCTCGTCTCCAACTTAATTTCCAAAGCCATTTTTGCCGGTGACCATGACACGGGAGCCATGCAGCTCGGTGACATTAGGTTATCATCATCATACGCTTGAGACTTTGGGAGACCTCAGTTAATGAAGCAGGCTTGTGGACATGCAGGATCGTACTTGTCCAGCCTGTATCCACACTTACATACCCAGCATACGACAACACACAATAATACGTACAGCTAAGGGCCTAAGGCACAGGCAATTTGTGATGATGAGACGTTTGAGATGTCTACATATAATTAAGTGGGCATGTGTTGTGCTGTACTCCGCACCTTATATAGCTCAAATCTCTTTCAACTTTTCGAGACATTTATGTGCCATCATGACACGGGAGCCAGCTCACTAGTATATCATCATGCGCTTGGGAGACCTTAAGGCTGGTTACAATGGGCAAGGACATAAGCTAGTAACTTCACACTTCCCTAGACTATTTTACTACCACCATAGTGGGTAGGAACATTTATATAGTGTCATGCAACGATGTATTTATTAGGTTATAGACTCATTGTTTCTTGGAGTGTGTGATGTTCCGGTAACTTAGCTAGTTACCACAAGCACCTCTCTCTTCACTAAATACGTGTCACATAAGCAAAGTTGTATTGGAGTGTGTGATGTTACCCCTAAGTTCCTCCCCATTATGACGAGCCTAAGCTTGTGGACATCTCGCGTCCTACTTTGTCCACTCTACCTATGCATAGCATACGACAAGACATCATCATCATGGAAGAATACGAGCACGTCGACAGCCAGGAGGAATGTTCTCAGCGGTCGCAATTAAATGCCATGAGCATGTGGTTCTATGCATTTGAGCTTCAAGTCGCCGACACAAGGTATACATCATGAAAAGGAGGAGCATTAATATCCAACATCAACATCAAAAATCATTCATGCATGTGTGAGAAATTATGAATCAGACGACACATGCTATATGGCACATACGTGTTGAATTAAATTACTACTTAGTGACACCACATGCCGAAGACCAGTCCTATTTAAGCAGCAGGAGCGCCGATGTTTCTGCGCCAGCAAGTACATCATATCATCCATCGACATTACTAATCACAGCAAGTACATCCTGTTTTTGCTCCAGCAAAAGAACAGAAACAACCATGCAAGGTCCTAAAACCAGCACCAGGTCCTTCAAGCAGGCATTCCTCAAGAACCTCCTCCTCAGCCTCCAGCTACAGGCACACCCGAACACGTCCTTTGGCGGCACCACTAGCCTCCACGAGAGGAAGCGCGCCGTCAAGTCCTCCGTGGTCGTCGCTATGGCGACTGCACACGGTGGTGGAGCGAGGTGGCCCAAGGCCATCTTGGCTCCGGCGTCCAGAGCGTGCATGGTACAGAGGTGCCGGAGGATTGTGAGGAGGTGCTGCGGCTGCAAGAGGAGCTACATTGCGGGGAAGCTCCTGAGGAGGAGGACCATGGCGCTGAGGGATGTGATACCGGGAGGCCGGGACGCCACAGTCGACGAGGTCACCCTTCTCCGTGAGGCCATGGACTACGCCGTTCACCTGCGTGCTCAGGTCGACGTGCTCCGCCGGCTCTCCGAAGCCGTGAAAAGATCCAGCTACATGGCTCGGCTGGTACGTCAAAAGTTTTAGTTGCTTAATTCCATTTACTGCTAAGTTTCATTGTGTAAGTAACTAATAGGTGTGCAGTGATTCCTGATCTTTGTGTGCACTTGGAGAAAAAGAGGCATTATTTAGTATGAGGTGGTGGCGTGCCGGTACCTTTGCAAAAATAAAGACATTGTCTCCAAGATGATTGATGATCAGGGAATGGTGAAGAATATATATCAGGATTTTCTCTTGTTCTTTTGGGAGGAGGCGCCACTTTTGTAGTGGCACACACTCTCTAGGCAGCGTGACACGGATCGGCTAAGCGGAGTGATAAATCTTATAGTAGCAGGCCGTCAACTTGCTTCGCCTCTTAGCCGTTGATTGAATGGCTCCGACGAGCCTTGTATCCCCTTTTCTTATTTTCTTTTTCGGGTTGCATGAAATAACTCCACCGAGCAGACCTTTTTATCTTCTTCTCTGCATTTGACTTTTTGTTTAGAAGCGGTGCTTTATTTATAAAGTGGGGGAAAATCTTGTTTCAAGAGGATAAATGTTAAGCTGGAGGAGAGTGAAATGAGAAAGGAATAAAAATACTCTTTTTCTCTTAATTAAGAGATGATCTCTAGCAATGATATCCCTCACCATGTTTAGGTATTTAGTAACGATAAGAGTAAGAGTTAACTCATTGTACATCATATGTTTTTTATAGCCTTCTTTAAATTATTTGGCAGACTTAAGATATGACAGTCTTACCAACCACTATAGATGCTCTTAAGTGCTACACACTATCACCCACCTTATCGATGAGCTACTATCACATTTGTTTCATCCTTAGATCCCAATCATCTTGTGTGTGTATAAATAGCTCCCATCTAACATGTTTAGTAATGACCGGATAGCGAGGAGTGGGCTAAAATAGGTACATATATGCCATTTATCTAAAGTGAGCTAGCCACCGTGGAGGTAGTAATCCTGGAAGAAATTCCCCTCGGTACTACTCTTTTGAAGTCAAGTTTCGTTGAAATTCGTAACATATATTATACCACACACTATCAAAACTATTTTGGATTTGGGAGGCATTAGGGAAATATTTGCTTGCGTATGTGTGAGGTGTTGCACTACATCTCTACCCTCTGCACCATTGCTCAATAATGTTCTGATGCATGGAAAGAACATGCTAGAAGAAATTTCAGAACACGGGTAATTATAGTCCTCTTGTTTGACCACGCAGCATGAGCAGTAAGCTATCTCAAAGCCGGCCGATGTTTCTTAAGTAATTTATGTATCTTGTTTCGAGCGGGAAGTGGCTATTGAGGTCTTTAATTAAAGCTTGGCATGGCTAGTGCCTTTGCGTATGGTCCTTTCTTCCTGTTGGTTGAGTGCACTTTTCAATCTTCGGCTAATGGGGTACAAAGGAAGAAGGAGACTAGTATATTTGTCAGTGTAACTTTAGTTTTTACAAGTTGTTCTGCCTCCAATTATCTTTCCATTATACTGGCTATTGTCTTCCTTAAATTATCGGATCTAAAAGCATCTACTCCTCCCTGCTTTGTCTGTATATGTCTGTGACAACCCGGATAGTGTCCGTACCAAAGAGAGAAAGAAAAGAAACTTCCCAACTAGACCCCCGATTATCCCTATATTGGCATAGTTGTCTACAATCCCTCAAAGTCAGCCTAAATGTGGGGAGGATATTCGGGTGTTCGTGCGCGTTCGGATAGTCTGCCACGTCGGACGCAGCCCATCGCAGACCACTTTATCTCATTCTTTTATTCCCTTTTCATTCTCCATGTGACAATGTCAATCTCCACCAAGCAATGCATTTTTGTCCTACTAAAACAGACCTTGTGCCAAATAGATGGCAGTCCCTTGATCCATCCATGCGGATGAGATACATCTGTTGAGACCGGACAATTTTAGGGCCATACATGCGTGCACAGATAAATGCGGGTTTAAAGCGGACACGTCCGGGCGCTGTCCGGACATGTTCGTCGATGGGACAAAGTAGCCCGGTCCAATTGTAGATGCTCTGAGATACATTTGAGAGTCTTCTTTAGAAAAAAAAAAAGTGTTCAATCGACGTAGGCACGTTGGCACACTCCCCAGGCAGACGCCTATAACGATAACGTGCATTGGTTGAAGAAGGGAAATCATCAGATCATGTGCAAGCAAGCACAACCGGAAGTTCCGAACAAATGAACACATGCCATGCCATGGCATGTGAAGATGTTCGCGGCCCGCCGCATGCCTGTCTTTTCCCCGGGCAATGGGTTAAGCTGTTGCCCTGCCGCATGCACCATGAACTCCAATGCTCATGCATCGACGTGCATCCCTTCACCGGTAGAAAAAAAGGCTTCCGTCCAGCCCCATTAGTCGCGAAACTGTAGGAACCGCGACTAATGAAGTCTTTAGTCGCGGTTCGGCAGACGAACCGCGATCAAAGGCCTGGGCCCAGGGCGCTCGGTGGCCAGCTGGTGCACGTGAGGGGATTTAGTCGCGGTTGGCCAGGCCAACCGCGACTAAAGGTGCCCAAAGGCCTTTAGTCGTGGTTGGCCAGGCCAACCGCGACTAAAGCTCCTCCCCTATATATACCAGTTCAGCACGCTCACTTAGCCATTTGATGCCACTTCTCTTCACAAGCTTCACAAGGGGGTGTAGGTTTGCTTTTGGTTCCTCTTATGCACACAAGGTGTTTGATGAAATGCCCCAAGAGGGTGAAACAAACATGATATGAAGTGTTGGAGCCACACTTGAGGTTCCTCATTTATTTTTTCCTCCTCGATCGCGGTTAGCAACTTGAACCTTTTATGCATGTGTGTCATTGATAAAATATGCATGTGTGTTGTTCATTGTTTAATTTCTATTGTTTATAGCTAGTTAGTTTAACAAATGCATGATGGTTAATTATATATTTTATATTATAATAATGCAGATGAATCGGCAATGGATGTACGGTAACCGACTATCCCGCGAGTTCACTACGGGTTTGAAAGATTTCCTCGTAGTGGCTAATGCGAACAAGCAGAAGGGTTTTGTTATCTGTCCATGTGTTGACTGTAAGAATCAGAAGGGTTACTCTTCCTCAAGAGAAGTTCACCTGCACCTGCTTCGGCACGGTTTCATGCTAAGCTATAATTGTTGGACCAAGCATGGAGAAAGAGGGGTTATAATGGAAGAAGATGAAGAAGGGGATGATTTCATCGATGAAAGCTATCTTGCTCATTTCGGTGATACTTTCATGGAGGATGCTGAAGGTGAAGGGGAAGGTGAAGGGGAAGGTGAAGGTGAAGAAGAGGCACGTGATGAGACCGTTGATGATCTTGGTCGGACCATTGCTGATGCACGGAGACGCTGCGAAACTGAAAAGGAGAGGGAGAATTTGGATCGCATGTTAGAGGATCACAGAAAGTCGTTGTACCCCGGATGCGATGATGGTCTGAAAAAGCTGGGCTGCACACTGGATTTGCTGAAATGGAAGGCACATGCAGGTGTAGCTGACTCGGCATTTGAAAACTTGCTGAAAATGTTGAAGAATATGTTTCCAAAGAATAACGAGTTGCCCGCCAGTACGTACGAAGCAAAGAAGGTTGTCTGCCCTCTAGGTTTAGAGGTTCTGAAGATACATGCATGCATCAACGACTGCATCCTCTACTGCGGTGAATACGAGAATTTGAATGAATGCCCGGTATGCACTGCATTGCGTTATAAGATCAGAGGCGATGACCCTGGTGACGATGTTGAGGGCGAGAAACCCAGGAAGAGGGTTCCCGCCAAGGTGATGTGCTATGCTCCTATAATACCACGGTTGAAACGTCTGTTCAGGAACAAAGAGCATGCCAAGTTGTTGCAATGGCACAAAGAGGACCGTAAGTCAGACGGGGAGTTGAGACACACCGCAGATGGAACGCAATGGAGAAAGATCGACAGAGAGTTCAAAGATTTTGCAGCTGATGCAAGGAACATAAGATTTGGTCTAAGTACAGATGGCATGAATCCTTTTGGCGAGCAGAGCTCCAGCCATAGCACCTGGCCCGTGACTCTATGCATCTACAACCTTCCTCCTTGGTTGTGCATGAAGCGGAAGTTCATTATGATGCCAGTGCTCATCCAAGGTCCGAAGCAACCCGGCAACGACATCGATGTGTACCTAAGGCCATTAGTTGATGAACTTTTACAGCTGTGGGGCAGACCTGGTGTCCGTGTGTAGGATGAGCACAAAAAAGAGGAATTTAACCTACGAGCGTTGCTTTTCGTAACCATCAACGATTGGCCTGCTCTTAGTAACCTTTCGGGACTGTCAAATAAGGGATACAATGCATGCACGCACTGCTTACATGAGACTGAAAGTGTACATTTGCCAAATTGTAAGAAGAACGTGTACCTTGGGCATTGTCGATTTCTTCCGAAAATTCATCCAGTAAGAAAGAAAGGCAAGCATTACAACGGCAAGGCAGATCACCGGCCGAAGCCTGCGGAACGCACTGGTGCTGAGGTATTTGATATGGTCAAGGATTTGAAAGTCATCTTTGGAAAGGGCCCTGGCGGACAATCAGTTCCGAAGGGAGCTGACGGGCACGCAGCCATGTGGAAGAAGAAATCTATATTCTGGGAGCTAGAATATTGGAAAGTCCTAGAAGTCCGCTCTGCAATCGACGTGATGCACGTTACGAAGAATATTTGCGTGAACCTCCTAAGCTTCTTGGGTGTGTATGGGAAGACAAATGATACAAAGGAAGCACGGCAGGACCAGCAACGTTTGAAAGACCCTGATGACCGGCATCCAGAATGGTTTCAAGGTCGTGCCAGCTACGCTCTGACCAAAGAAGAGAAGGTCATCTTTTTTGAATGCCTGAGCAGTATGAAGGTCCCGTCTGGATTCTCGTCCAATATAAAGGGAATAATAAACATGGCGGAGAAAAAGTTCCAAAATCTGAAGTCTCACGACTGCCACGTGATTATGACGCAATTGCTTCCGATTGCTTTGAGGGGGCTCCTGCCGGAAAATGTTCGAGTAGCCATTGTGAAGCTATGTGCATTCCTCAATGCAATCTCTCAGAAGGTAATCAATCCAGAAGATCTACCACGGTTACAGAACGATGTGATCCAATGTCTTGTCAGTTTCGAGTTGGTGTTCCCGCCATCCTTCTTCAATATTATGACGCACCTCTTGGTTCACCTAGTCGAAGAGATTTTCATTCTCGGTCCTGTATTTCTATACAATATGTTCCCCTTCGAGAGGTTCATGGGAGTATTAAAGAAATATGTCCGTAACCGTGCTAGGCCAGAAGGAAGCATCGCCAAGGGCTATGGAAATGAGGAGGTAATTGAGTTTTGTGTTGACTTTGTTCCTGACCTTAAGCCGATTGGTCTTCCTCGATCGCGGCACGAGGGGAGACTAAGTGGAAAAGGCACGATCGGAAGGAAATCAACGATATGTATGGACAGCCATTCTCTGATTGAAGCACACCACACTGTACTGACCAATTCCAGCTTGGTGGCTCCGTACTTTGAGAAACACAAGAATATTTTACGCTCGGACAACCCGGGGAAGCCTGAATCCTGGATTAGGAAGGCCCACATGGAGACTTTCGGCAGTTGGTTGAGAAAACATTTAATGAATGACAATGATGTTGTAGATCAGCTGTACATGTTGGCCAAGACACCATCTTCGACTATAACGACTTTCCAAGGGTACGAGATAAATGGGAATACATTTTACACAATCGCCCAAGATAAAAAGAGCACCAACCAAAACAGTGGTGTCCGCTTTGATGCAGCAACCGAGAATGGGCAAAAGGTCACATATTATGGTTACATAGAGGAGATATGGGAACTTGACTATGGACCCTCCTTTAAGGTCCCTTTGTTCTGGTGCAAATGGTTCAAGCTAACAGGAGGTGGGGTAAAGGTGGACCAGCAATACGGAATGACAATGGTGGATTTCAACAATCTTGGTTACCTTGACGAACCATTCGTCCTAGCGAAAGATGTCGCTCAGGTTTTCTATGTGAAGGACATGAGTAGCAAACCGAGGAAACGGAAAGATAAGAAAACGATCAGTACATCATGCAATGATCCAAAGCGCCATATTGTTCTTTCAGGGAAAAGAAACATCGTGGGAGTGGAGGACAAGACAGACATGTCAGAAGATTATAATATGTTTGCTGAAATTCCGCCCTTCAAAGTGAACACCGACCCAAGCATTAAGTTAAATGATGAGGATGCTCCATGGATACGGCACAATCGTTAGCAAGCAGGGACACAAGGGAAGAAATGATGTGTAATAATTTATTGTACCAAACTTTGTTGAATGGATCATGTGAATTATATTACCCGTGATGTGTTTGGTGTCCATTTTCGAATGATTCGAGATACCACTGATGATACATGAAATTTGGAGTGATTTAGTCATACTCCTGCCTAGGCGTATAATATGCATACTCGTAGTCTTCATAGCCGCCGCCGTTGTACTGGTAGTCGTCGCCTTCTAAGTTGCCGCCGTCGTCGTCGCTGCTGTCGTCGCCGTCGTCGTCGCTGCTGTCGTCGCTGTCGTCGGGCGGCGCTCGTGGCTCGAACTGAGGGTAGCGCAGGCGGGGGATATCGCCGGCCGTGATGTAGTCCATGACGCTCTGCAGAGTCCGGCCGTACCACCATAGCCGACGGCCGGTCTCTGGTATATTATTTTGAATTGAATTAGTTTTATTTTTCTTAATTTTTTGATATATTATTTGTATTTTTAGAATTTTGAATTGAATTAGTTTTATTTTTCTGAATTTTTTGATATAATATTTGTGTTTTTAACATATTGAATTGAATTAGTTCTATTTTTCTGAATTTTTTGATATATTATTTGTATTTTTAACATATTGAATTGAATTAGTTTTATTTTTCTTAATTTTTTGATATATTATTTGTATTTTTAAGATTTTGAATTGAATTAGTTTTATTTTTATGAATTTTTTGATATATTATTTGTATTTTTAACATTTTGAATTGAATTAGTTTTATTTTTCTTAATTTTTTGATATATTATTTGTATTTTTAGAATTTTGAATTGAATTAGTTTTATTTTTCTGAATTTTTTGATATAATATTTGTGTTTTTAACATATTGAA
>NC_041393.1:693726592-693752008 GCF_002162155.2 Triticum dicoccoides
TTTTTTTTCTTTTTTTTGTTCTTTTTAATTTTAACTAGTTAATTAGTTTAACAAAAACGGTAAAATAACTTAAAACTTGATAATTAACAAAAAAAACCGTAAAATTTGATAATTAACAAAAAAAACGTATATACGGAGAGGGGGCGGCGAGGGGGGCGGCGATGCGCGCGGTGTTTTTTTTAGGGATCGAGAGGGGGCGGCGAGGGTTATACATGTGTGTTGTCCTCGCCTCCCTCTCCGTGACGCCGTCGTCTGCCGCCCCGTCTCGCGCTCTACCGCGACACCCTCTCCCACCCCTTCCTCGCCCCCTCCTTTTGCCACCGCCCTTTCGCCACCGCCACCGCCACCGCCCCCCTTCTTCACTTAATTAATTTGTTTTTACTACATGTTTTCAGGACTGACATAATGGCGGACGATAGAGCTGACCCGATTATGGACAACTATGATCCGGACAGTGAAGCACATATGTTCGGCATCATAAACGGCGATATTCTATATGTGCCGACCGGACAAGAAGAAGATGATATCTCTTCTTATCTGAACCTTGACGGTGAAGATGAAGGGCGCCGTCAAGAAGATGATGCCGAACAAACGTCGATAAACGACGATCTTCAAATGGAAGTAGCAACCACCTCCGGCGCCGAGGTATATATATACATTGAGCCTCTGGTGATACAAACTAACTGATTTGAATAAATATGTGTGTACTAACGCGCGCGACTCTCTTTCTTATTTTAGCCCTCGGCCGGATCGTCGAAACAATCGAGTACGTCGTCAAAGCGTGGCGCAACCAAGACGATGAAACAAGGAGAAACATGCACCATCGAGGTTGTCGACAGTGCAACCGGCAGGCCGCTGGAGCCCCGCAAGAACGCCACCAAGTTTGTCAACCAATGCGGAGCCATTGTTAGAGATAACGTCTCGATCACCGTCCAGGAGTGGAATAAGCCAAAGAAGGCACGAATTGCTGGTTTCACTTTTGTCGATAAGAGAACAAAAAAAGATTGCTTCAAGAAGCTTATGGAACATTTCGTTCTACCTCCGGAATACAACAAATTCGATGAGGAGGGTAACAAGATTGAGGAAAACAAGGAGAGGAGGAGGCTAGTCAAACAGTTCGCTCTTCATAAGATGGCCGACGCATTCCGGAAATTCAAGCAAAATCTAGCCCATGACTTTGTCAAGCAGAACAAGACTCCGGATTTCAAAGGACAATATGAGAAACTGAAACATGATTGGCCAGAATTTGTGAAGCAAAAGAAATCGGAGCAGTTCATTCAAATATCGAACAAAATTAGGAAAATGCGGCTAAGAAGGAGTACAATCATATTATGGGGCCAGGAGGGTATCGCCTTTGGGAGCCTAGGTGGGAGAAGATGGAGAACGAGCTGAGGGCGCGAGGAATCCGTCCAGGTACGGAGGGATGGGACCCAAGGGCCAAAAGCTGGTGGTACGGGCATGGGGGAACGCTGAACCCGGAGACAGGGGAGTGTGTTTACCGGGGCAAAATAATTAAACCCACCCAAGCCCTTATTGACGCAATGAGGGATGCTCAAGAGGGGAAGATCAAGTTCAACAGAGAGAACGACGCGCTGACAAAAGCCCTCGGGAATCCTGAACACGGAGGACGTGTACGAGGCATGGGGCACATTCCGTGGAAAATAGGGTTCCCCCAGAATGATGACCCGTATGGTTACAGAAGCCGGAAGAGAAAGATGGATCGGGAAGCAGATGTTGTGGCACGGTTGGCATCGGAAATGGATGTGATGAAGAAAACCGTGAGTGTACTAGTAGCCGAAAGAGATGCAGCTCGGGCGCAGCATGAAGATCATCCAGCGGATCTCAGAAGCCAGCAGCGGAGAAGCAGTGTGGCTTCCACGGAGGCCCCATCGGCTGGTGCAGATGCACCGACGATCGAAATTACTGCACCGGAGCCTCTGGTGGTCGAAATTACTGCACCGGAGCCTCTGGTGGTCGAAATTACTGCACCGGAGCCTCCTCGCTACCCCGTGGACGATATAAAGGAGATGAAAGAATGTCATCTGTATTATCCTATCGGGAACATGTCCATGAAGGTAGCCATCGACAGTGCTTTACCATGTTTACCTGGAGCACTCCACCACAACAACCCCATTCAAGATGGCTATGCTCGTGTCACGGTGGAGGACATAGTCCAAGGGTTTGAGGACCTGGAGATTGACATTGCTACACCTGAAGGGGAGAAAAGACTTGGAGATGTCAAGCGCCATTTCATTCTATGGCAAAAGAAGTTTATCAAGTTTCCAGGCGAGGCGCTAAGGACAACAAGTCCACCCCCCTACGGTGGTGGCGGTTCACCTACACCTCCGTCACGTCAGCCGACGCCCCCCAGTCCACAACGTCCGGCGGGTGATCAGACGCCGCCCCCCAGTCCTCGTCCGGTGGGTGATCAGACGCCGCCCCCCAATCCACCTCCGGCAAAGAAGCAGAAGCAGTCCTGGATTATTAACCCGGACCCTTATGTACCTAAGACCACAAAGGTACCGGAGCCATCACTGAAGCCTCTCCCCACAAGGCCTTGGGAACGTAGTGCCGAGGAAACTGCCGCGGCCGCGGCTGCTGATCATGAGAAATGGAAGGCGGACTGCAAGAAGAAAAGAGAGCCCGAGCCCAAGCCAGTATTTTCTGATGAGCAAAAGAAGTGGGCTAAGTCATTTTTGAGCACACCGTCCCAAGCCGCGAAGAATCTGCCTGACGACTATGCACGTGAACTTCGTAGGCAGGCACTCATGTTGAAGGAGAAGAAAGAGCGGGCGGAGAACCAGGAGAACAAAGCCTTGGAGGAGGCCGAGAAAACGGAATTAGAAAGTAAAAAAAGCGGGAAACAAGTTGCCCAGCTCGGGGAACAAAGTAAACAATCGATTGCCCCGCTTATAGTGAAAGCCGCCGGTCCGGATGACCCCGATATCATAGCAGCTGCGGCAGCACATGGATTGACTGTAACGAGTGCCAGAGAACAAGCGGCCAACTTAGGTATTACTCTTCGTGAACTGTTAGGCCTTGATGAGGCGCCAGTGAAGGAGGTAGTAATTACATATGTGAAGAATGGGCCTCTCGTCGAGCCTGCGCAGGAAGAGGATCTACCTCCACAAATGAAAGGTCTGCTGAAATGGTACAAGGGTTACATAAAAAATAAAAACGCCAAAGAATATATTTATGCGGAAGTTAGATATGAGCATCACTTCAAACATTACTATGTACAAATTCATCTGAGTGAATTGTTCCAGCTTTTCAATCTGCGCGAGCTCGACAAATCTATCATCAGTTGCTACGTTCTGTAAGTGATTTATTTCTACCCCATCTCGTTCATATTGCCTGCACTATATATATGTCCTAACTACATTGTTGTGTCCGCTATTATACATGCAGAATGAAGATTAAGGAATGCAGAGTAAGGAACATCCATGATGTTGGGTTCATTGACCCACACATCGTTAATGGATATGTGTTGGAGCATCACCCCGCCGACATGGAGGCAGACCTGTGGCAGTTTCTTACAGAGCAGGAACTCAAAAGTGATATTCTATTTCCTTACCATTTTGGGTGAGTGTTTCTGTCTTGAGCACATTCTCTTTTGTTTACTCCATGCATGGTATGTGGCCGGCTAATCGATGAGTTATGCATGACGTACTGTGCATGTATCGTGTCCGCAGGTTCCACTGGATTCTGCTAGTAATTAAAGTTGACACCTCAGAATGTCTCGTCCACGACTCTCTGAATATGGATCCAAAGCTTTGGGGCGGCATGAGAAGAATGCTGCAGAAGTAATTATTTTCATTCATTTGCGCTCTATATCGATCGGCCTATTTCGTTCATTTCCTAATATCAAGTAACTAATAACTCTCTTGTTCATTTAATTTTCTTTGCCTCGTAGGGTTTGGAGACGGTTCGTAGATACAAAGGTCGGTGAATTCAAAAAAGAGCTAGAATTCAAAAGGTCAAAGGCTAAGAATGGTGAGGATATTCAGCCAGCGGGGACCAATCTATGTGCATACTATGTTTGTGAGATGATCCGGAGATACACCTCTGAGCGGGTTCCGAGTGATACCAATGCTCAGAGGAATAACCTCCGGATGATGCTTAGTCCAGAAGCTCGCTTCCGACCACTTCAAGAGGAACTAGCTGGATGGTTCAGGAGGGAAGTCCTCCATCCTAAAGGAGAACACCATTACGAGGACGTAGAACTTTATATGCATTAAATTATGTATGGAAACTTGTTCAAAATTGTATATGGTCATCCGATGATATTGAATATATATTGTATATTCCTCTTGAATTCTTTTTGGTTCTAATTTCAAATTTGTTTGAAATTGTACATTCATATGCATGTATGTAGTACCGTAGAATATGTGAAACTCCTTCAAAATTAAAATAAAGCACAAAAGAAATAAAACAATACAAATTAAACAGAAAACAGGTTTAGGGGGGGGGGCTAAAACCCTAAACCTGCGGCGGCCTTTAGTCGCGGTTGGCCAGAAGAACCGCGACTAAAGGTCCTCCGCCCCGACGGCCGCCTGGCGCCCACGTGGACGGGCCTTTAGTCGCGGTTCTTAAGCAACCGCGACTAAAGGGAGGGGCCTTTAGTCGCGCCTGTTTGGTCGCGGTTGCGCAACCGCGACTAATGGCAGTTGCGAACCGCGACCAAAGGCCCCTTTTCCACCAGTGCTTGTTTCAAGGAACTAGCATCGATCAATGCGCGCACACACACCTAGTCACCTAGTACGTAGTACTAGCTCAAGCTGTAGTTCTGCATAGAATTGCTCCATAGTTATAGTTGGTCGAATGCACTTTTCAAGCACATCAGTTGACATCGAAGTTACCGTGGTTCATCCATGGTAACCGGCTCGCGCCTCGCCGGCGAGGCTCCTAAGCTTCCTCCACATCAGTAGATTAAGTATTGTCAAGACTACATATATACACTGAACTTCACACACAATGGACCTACCATGTACTCCTGTCCCCGCAAAAAAAAAATGTTGTATACTCCTACATGACTACATGTTGCATCAGCGGCGTCGCATGCACGTCAGCACATCGGCATCCTGTTCTTGCTGCCCCTGGCGCTGCATGTGCTGCCATGTGCACGCGTCTTGCCTTTCCTCCGGTTCATTTCAAAGCCATCTTTCTTTGTGTGACCATGACACGGTAGCCAGCTCGGTGATTATATGTTTGTTTTCATCGATCATCATGCACTTGAGGCTTCAAGTACGTGACCCTAAGCAGGCTTGTGGATATCTTGGATCGTACGTGTCCATCTTGTATCCACACTGCCATACCCAGCATACGAGAACGCACAACGATATACTCCCTCCCTTTTTATATACTCTGATTATTAGAGTTGACTAAAGTCAAGCTTCGTAATGTTTGACCAAGTGTATATAAAACAATATGAACATTTACCATAACAAATCTATATGATGTGAAAGTACATTCAATAATAAATTTATGATGAGAAAGCACCAAGACAATGGTACATGAAGTTTGAAACTGACATGGGGGAGCAAGGCTACAAGAAGTAGCTCAGACCATTGCGTGTTTCTTCAGATGTTCTCAGGTGATGATTTCATCATATTATTGCTCTACGTTGATAATATCCTGATTGTTGGCAATAATTTCTCTAGGATTGCTAAGTTGAAGAAAGAGTTGAGCAAATGTTTTGCCATGAAAGACTTAGGTCCAGTAAAGAACATTCTCAGAATGAGAATTGAGCGAGACAGAAATTGCAACAAGTTGTACTTGTCTCAAGAGAAGTATATTGAGAAGGTACTTCAGAACTTCAGGATGGAAAATGCTAAATTTGTGAGTTGTCCACTAGCAGCCCATTTCTAGTTGAGCAGAAAGCAATGTCCTACCACTGATGATCGGAAAAAGGAAATGCATCATGTTGCTTATGCTTCAGCAGTTGGGAGTTTGATGTGTGATATGATGTGTACAAGGCCTGGCATTGCTCATGCAGTTAGTTTTGTGAGCAGATTTATGTCCAATCCAGGAAGACCTCATTGGGAAGACGTGAAGTGGATTTTGAGATATCTCCGGGGCAGCACAAATCTGAAACTTTGCTTTGGTGGTGGTGAGACCAAGCTGATTGCTTTTTCAGATTCTAACATGGCTAGAGATGTTGACAGAAGGAATTCTACTTCAGGTTACTTGTTTACCTATGCAGGGGGGCGGTGTCATGGCAAAGCAGGCTGCAAAAGTGTGTGGCACTGAATACAACTGAAGCTGAATTCGTTGCAGCAACAGAGGCAATCAAAGAGCTATTGTGGCTGGAATGGTTGGCTTGTGACCTTGGTTTTAAGCAAGACAAGTATGTGTTGTTTTGTGACAACCAAAGTGCTATCCACTTGAGTAAGAATGCAAGCTTTCATTCAAGGTCTAAGCATATATAAGTTCGTTATCATTGGATTCGAGATGCGTTGTATTCCAAGCAAATGCAACTTGAGAAGGTTCACATCGATGAGAATGGGGCTGATATGTTAGACTAAGGTGGTGACAAGGAAGAAGCTCGAAGTATCCCGCCGGCTCGCTAGCATGGCTGCCGGAATGCAGTGAGACCCTCCATGATGTCGGGAGGGGGAATTTTTTGGGCTAAGTCCCTCCACATGGAGGTGTGTTGGCAGACCAACATCAGCCCACAAGTCCAACACATGTCAGCCATTGATCTTCGCTGCATCCAACGGTTGAGAGTACTTCCAAGGGAAGTGAAGCAAGGAGAAAACCCTAGCCACTCCACCCCTGCTGGTGGTGGCTGCCATTCGTGAGAGTGAGAGAGAGCACACAAGAGAAAAGACAACCTGAGAGAGAGAAAAAAAGAAGAAGCAGAGGTTCTGTCCAGATTTGCTACATCTGACTAGACAGTGTTCAAGCTGGTTATCGGAGGCTCAAACATGGTTGGATCGACCCCAAACTAGGTGAGCTCGTTCCTTACTTTGAGTACTTCGATCTGATTAGCTGGTTTGATGATTGGGTCAGTGGAGCATCAGATTTGAGAGTGGTTTTGTCAGCTTTAACTGCTGCAGTTTCAGAATAGAGTAGTTTTGGGAGACGGACAGTTTGGGTAGGAAAACGATGTCCGACTGAGTTGAAAGTTTGAGGGGGTCTCAAGAACTCGTGTGTCTACTTCTCTACCAAATTTGGTGTTGTTTGGTTCAGCGGTTTAAGAGCAGTTTGCAAAACGCTGAAGGGTATAGAAGCTGTGTAAACTCTGGTTTGCTGAAATCTTGCCTCTTGTGGCTGTTATTGCTGTTGCCGGTTGGCAACGTGGAGAGTGTTTTGTAAATTTCTCTAGAGGTTCTAGAGAAGACTTTGTACTCATCATTCTCATAGTGAAGTTGTGTGGACCGGTCGATCCACAGCCGTGATTTTTTACTACTCAAATTCTCGAGGTTTTTCCACGTTAAATGGTGTGTCACTTGTGCATGTTGTTTGTGTTATTCCGCTGCTTACTTGTTAGTTCAAGCTGTCCTCAAAGTTCATCACAAGTGGAGGGGGCTGTGTAGTGAGCATATTTGCCGTGTCGGTGAATTTGTGCAGCGCAATATTGCTATCCAGCCCCGACGCATCCATGGTCACCGGCTCGCCGCCTCGCCGGCCAGGTTCCTAAGATTCCTCCACATCAGTAGATTAAGTATGGTCACGACTACATACATACACTGAACTTCACTTACACTGCGTTTGGATGTTCCTATTGGAGGCTTGGAATCTGAATTGTTATTGTAATCTTTCAATTCATGTGTTTGGTTGGACAGTGAATTGGCAGACTGTAATGAAACGAAAACGCTGGCTGAATTACATCACATGTGAAGTGCCCGCCCACAATACAGAGCCGTCCCGCTCCGAATCGCGCTGAAATGAGCCTACCTGCAAAACATACCTGTTCGAGCGACCAGAAAAAAGAAGGGGATAGGAGAGGCCGACCGCGACGACCTAGCAGAGGCCAGCAGCGGCGGCCAACACCAAGGAGTCCGGTGGTGGCGCAGGTGCCGTCCTCCCCTCTTCCCCAGCTCCTGCTCGCTGTCTCCCTGAGCCACGCCCCGCCATGGAGTCCGACGGCGGAGCAGGTGCTTTCCTCCCTGTCCGGCTCCGCCCTCCTCCCCGGCCACCGTGCCCCGCCGTCCTTAGCCACGCCTGGCCGCCCTCCCTGCCCGCCGTCCCCCGCCCCTCTTCCGCTCGATTGGCCCTCGTGCTCGCCGGCGTGGACGTCATCTTCTCAGGATCCCGCGGCCGTCGGAGTTTCCCATACGTGAGGAGTTGCGCCTGCACGAGTATGGCCCATCACGCTCGCTGGCGTCGCTCCGTCCCGGTCGCGGATGGTCGGCTGACCATCAGGGGCGACTGTGTCATGTGCTCCTCACGGCTGCTAGGCCCAATCCGTTCATGGCGCAGCTCATGCAAACCGTCAATTCCATTGTATGGCATCCAAACGTAACATTGGTTTTGCTAGCTTATCTAATTCCAACCTGCAATATTTTGTACATCCAAACATTTGTATTGGTATTGGAAGCCATTGCAATATACAAAGGTTGATTTGGTATTGGATCCAATGCAATTCAGAGGCTCTGAATAAAGACATCCAAACGAAGCGTTACACTTTTGCGACATTTGAGGAAATCTGACCTACCATGTACTCCTGTCCCCGCAAAAAAAATGTTGTACACTCCTACATGACTACACGATGCATCAGCGGCGTCGCATGCACGTCAACACATCCCCATCATGTTCGTGCTGCCCCTGGCGCTGCATGTGTTGCCATGTGCACGCGTCTTGTCTTTCCTCCGGTTCATTTCAAAGCCATTTTTCTTGTGTGACCATGACATGGTAGCCAGCTCGGTGATTATATGTTTGTTTTCATCGATCATCATGCGCTTGAGGCTTCAAGTACGTGACCCTAAGCAGGCTTGTGGACATCTTGGATCGTACGTGGCCATCTTGTATCCATACGACCATACCCAGCATACGCCAACGCACAATGATAATACTACGTAGTAAACGCACATGCAATGCGTGATGATGCATCATGCTTTTGATATGAGATCGACACCTAGGAAATGTCTACGTATGTTAGCTGGCATGTATGATGTTTTGTTTCGAGAGGTCAGACTTTCTTTAGGATGAAAACCTAAAATCTTTGTTCGGACGATGACAATATTTGTGCACTGTTCTCTTCTTGAAGGCTTCGCTTTTGAAGACCTTTTTTGTTTTTCAGGTGTTGTCTTTGGCAGCGGTTTGTGTGCTGCTGCTAAGAGGAGTTGATCACTATGGCGCTTTATTTTTCCATTTTTTTTGTTTTCTTTTTGAGGTTGTGTGCATTCTGGATTTCTTTGCGATATTTTGTTGGTGCGGACGGATGCCGTGTGTAATTGATATCTTCGTGATATTAGTATATATCTTCTCTACAAAAATGTATGATGTTATCTTCGCGATATTAATATATTCTCTTTGATGTAAAATGTATGATGTTTTGCGTTGCGTACAATAGTAGGCATGGACGTAGAACGGACAAGTACGGCTTGAGATGTCCACATGCTTAAGGTCTCCAAAGCTCATAATGGTGTACATAATTACTGAGCTGGCTAGCTTCCCCAGTGATTATCGACAAAAATGGTTTCAAAAGTAGAAAATGAGTTGGCTGGTACGGGCGTTCCATGTACGCAACATGTACGTCATTGAGGCCCTGTTTGGTTCATAAGTCCTAGGACTTTGTTTAGTCCCAACTTATAAGTTCCAAGTCTCTAAAAAGTCCCTACCTGCTTGCTTCCTGGGACTTATAAGTCCCTACAAGACCACATTACAACTATAAGTCCCTATAAGACTCTTCTTGAGAGTCTTATTTCATAAGTCCCAAATGCCCACTTTAAGTCCCTATAAGTCCCTCCTGTTTGGTTTAGATGGGACTTATAAGGACTTTTTTAAGTCCCTAAACCAATAAATCCCTGAAAACAAACACCCTCTGAGATCAGGATCTTGGTGACACCACATGCCAAAGACTAGTCCTATTTAAGCAGCAGGAGCGTCCCGGTTTCTAGTACCTATCCATCAACATTACTATAACTTACTATGGAAGGACCCCCTCCCTCTCAACCCCGTAACCCTCGCCGCCGCTGCAACCTTCCCCGCCCGATTCCGGTGGGCCTCGCTAGCGCGCAGGCCAGATCCGGGATCTCTTCCCCTGCTCCTTCCTTCCCTACCTCTCGTTCCCCCCGTGTCGCCTCCCCGAGCGAGGCGACCGGGGGGCTCCTCTCGCCGCCCCTAGCGCCCCCCTCCCCTAGTGCTCCTCCCATCGCCGCCAGCTTGCACCACCGGGCCCTACCCGCGTGGTGTCGGCGGCGGCCTCGTCCTTCCCCGCGCGCGGTGCCCTCGCTCGGGTGGGGCTGACACGCGGCGCTGCTCCTCGGCTTGCAGAGGTTTGAGCTGCTACGGCTGCTGCTCTAGCGGCGTGGCTCCGGGTGGCCAGGGGGCCGCGACGGGGCCACTTGGCGGCGGGCTGGTGTGGTGGATGGTGGCGACGCCCTCCCGGCCCAGACCTGGCCCCCTTTTGGGCCCCATCTGGGTCTGGGTGGGCCTGGCTCGATCTCGTCTGCGGCGGCTCCGGCGGGGGCAGAGGAGGTGCGACTTGTGCGGGGGGTTGTGGAGATGGCGGTGCGCCTACTGCAGGGCGGCGACGGGCAGTTCACGGGCCCCTTTTGGGCTTGGCCGGGCCTCGAGGGCCTGGTATGCTACTCTCGCCGCATCCGGTCGGTGACCGCCGACGGCGGTGGAGCTTGTCTCCTCCCGCGTGGCTGCTGTCGCTGCCGCTCCTTGTTCCCGGCTGCTCCCTTTCGACCATGTCGGTCTCACTTCGTTGACCATGGTGAGGCGGCGATGATGATGGCAAGACCGTGGTGGCGCATGTTGGTGGACGGCTTGAGTGGTGGAGCGCATCGGACCATTCGGGGATGTGGGTGATTGGTGGAGGGGAGAAATCTCTGCCGGCTTGTCGGCACCGACGCGGTGACGCCCGTGGGCGCCACTGTTCCTTCATGAAGGGCGTTGGGTATTCCCCTTCCCCACGCCCCTGCGTGTACCGGGGGAAACCATAGGACTTGTCCGGGCAACAGCGTCGTCGTCATCGTTTCCTTCCTCAAGGTGTTGCTTGGTATGCCGAGGTTTGAGATGCTAGGCGCGAGGTGGTAAATCTCCGGTGGGTGCTGAGGTTGCGGGTCATCATCGTTTTCGTCGATCCGACGTTGTCGACATTTTTTTCTCTCTTCTTTCTCTTTTGTTTCTTTTGGGCGTGCTTGCGTTGTTTGTCCCAACATTGGACTCTTTGTTGTATCGGGTAGTTGCTATATCTATATAGCGGGGCGAAAGCCTATTTCGTGACTATTACTTACTACGGTCAAGTACATATGTACTTGACTCTGCTCAAGCAAACACAGAGAACATAAAACCAATGCAAGGCCCTAACGCTAGCACCAAGACATTCAAGCAAGCATTCATCAAGAACCTCCTCTTGGGCCTCCAGCTTCAGGCACGCACGAGCACATCCTTCCGCAGCGGCGCCATTAACTTCCACGAGAGGAAGCTCGCCGTCAAGTCCTCTGCAAACTCGCCATGGCGGCCGCGCACTGTGCCACCCGCACAGACGCAAGGTAGCCCAGTGCCATCTTAGCTTTCGAAGCGGGTGCCTCACCGTCATCCGGCGCGTGCCAGGTGAAGAGGTGCAGGAGGATCATGAGCAGGTGCTGCTGGCGGAATAGAAGCTGGATTAGATCAGGTCGCGCTGGTCCTGGCGCTGTTGCGAGGAGGCTGTTGAGGACGAGGACAATGGCGTTGAGGGAGGTGATACCGGGAGGCCGGGCCGCCGCCGCCAACGAGGCCACCCTGCTGCGTGAGGCCATGGACTACGCGGTGCACCTGAGCACTCAGGTTGACGTGCTCCACCGGCTATCGGAAGCCGTGCAAAGATCCAGCTCCATCTCCTGGCAGGTACGTGACATTTATTGGTAAATTTCAATGTGTATGTACTAACTTGCTCATTTGGCATTCAGTATCAGCAGTGATGCTCGATCTCAGTGTGCACTAACAAAGGAGGCATGATTAAGTATGTGCTAGTGTTGTGCCAATGCAGCTTCAATAAGAAAACCATTGCTCCATGTTGAGCAGAGCGCTGAAGAAATATATACGTCATGATTTTGCTCCGGTGTAGATTCATGTCGTTTTCTTGGGACGGTGAGGTTACGGTTTGTCGTCATGTGGCAAGATTTGGTGTCAAATGCTTCAGATCTATGCAAGGATCCAACGGCGACAAGGCGGCTCCAGGGCATTGGTTCTTAGGGGAACGTGCACAAAGACTCCCCGGCTGTCATCGATAAGATCAAGCCGGCTCTGATAGGGGGAACGACGCGTCGACGGCTCGTTCCGATGGCAGTAGTGATTGTTCGATGATCTTGAAATCTTGATGTAAGTTTTATTATGTTTGAGATGCTTGGTACTTCGATGAAATTTGACAATAGATCTGGATCATTTTCAAAAATAAAAAAGAACAACAGCATTTTTTGCTGTTATCTGCAGCCAGCCCTCCCCAACATCTAATTATATGTATACTTGCCTCCGCCACTGCCGGGCGCCGAAGACCCCCTCGACAAAGGAGCAGGGAAGGCAGCGGCGGGGGCTATGGTTTTACCTGAGTCGCTAGGGAGACGACATTGGAGTCACGTCTCCGGCTGTTCAAGCTAGCTGAGAGTATGCGTCCGTGATAGCGTAGTGCCCGTCACATGAAGGTCGTCACCACATAGTAATCTCATTCGTTCTGCCGCAGCCAAGTGCAAGTGCCAGCAGCGCATGTTGGAATTCACCCACAGACCTTGTAGCCAAGGGCCCTTTTGTGTCCATTTTTCCCCGGTTTGCTTTCTCTTTTTGCTGGTTTTTTCTCACCACGTCGTTACAAATCTCACGACCTGGCTGTGAATATATACACGGCCTACCCAGCCGAGGGACCATGTCCTATACAGACAAGTTTACTAGTCCCTTCGAACCATTCCGTGATTGGATGGCTAGAGGGACAGTGATATCCTCAACCCACCAGGGTTAAAATCCTGGTGCTCGCATTATTTCTGAATTTATTTCAGGATTTCCGGCGATGCGCTCTCAGTGAGAGGAGACGTTTCCGTTGACGACGAGGCGCCTACGGTGGCTTCATAAATCTTAAGATGATATGCCGCCTCAGTCTCGGAGGTGCTCATAGGCATAGTGTGGGTGTATGTGTGTTTATAGGGATGAGTGTATGCGCGTATGTATAAGCGCTTGCATCTGTACTGTGTTAAAAAAATTTACTACTCCATACAGAAGAAGTCCTATCCGGACTAGTTTACTCCTAATCACCAGCAAGCTTAATCACAAACTCCATTACGAATACACATAATACTCCTAGAACCAAACCAACTATGACTCCATCACGTATTGACTCATGCAGCTGCTGGCACACGTGTACAATAGCAACTTCGACATTTAAGCTAACTACATTACCTTAACACCGCACTGACGCTGCATGTGCGGCCATGCGAGCGCATCTTGTGTTTAGCTCTCGGCTCCCACAGCTCCCACGTTCCCAACTTAGAGTAACTCTAACCGCGCCCCCAACAACTCCTCCAGACCATTTTTTAGCGCCGGCGTTGAAAAATAGACCCAGTCGCGTTCAACGAACCTGTTTTCGTCGATTTGGACTGAAACTGGTGCCGACGGACTCAGGCCGAACCCGGCACGTTGGGGGCGCCGGAGAAATTGATTTGCCGCGAACGGGAATGGGCCCGCCGAGTCAGCGACACGCCGCTTCGTCGTCCTCATCGCCTCGGTTCCCGCGGGAATCAATGCAAGCCTGCCGCGCCGGTCAGCCTTCCATTGATGCCTCACGGGCGGCCAAGTGAAGCCGCGCTGACGCACGTCCCACCCGTTCCCACCATGCGGCACACGGCGGCAGCTCTCCCACCGCCCATCCGCGGCTATAAAAGGAGTCCTCCCTTGCCGGTGAACACACACGCTCGCCTTCTCCCTACTTCCCGCTGCCGACGCCCGTCTCTCTCCTATTCTTTCCCCGCCGACGGAAAATGGTCGAGGGCTTCCCAGGTGACGGCGCAACAGCGAATGGCTTCAGCCGTCGCCATCTCCACGAGGATGTGGCACACCTCCTCTACGAGGCCGACTACCCGACGCCCCCGGACATGCGGGTGCCGGGTACCTGGAGGCTCAGCGCCGGCGGGGTCCCGGTGCCGCCCGCGCCCACCAGAGCGGCCCGGCGTGCCGAAATCGCCCGCATCCAGTCTTCCTTGCCAGATCCGCAGCGGAACGAGCGAGGTTCGCCCCCGACAACAACCCCCTATGGATGTCCTACTTCGAGCGGCGACATGAGGAGCAGGTTGCCGCCACCAATGGCGGCGAGCCCCACTGCCGCCACAACTCCGACGGACGACGCCTATGGTGGGGTGTCCCAGGCCGCACATTTGAAGCCATTCTCGAGCATATCGAGGTCGGCAACACGCCGCGTCTGTAGTACCCTACACCCCCTCCTCCTTCTCTCGCCGCCACGGCAGCTCTTGGACGCTGCGCAGAATTGATACAGCGACGTCATCGTCGTCGGGCTCCGGCTCCATGTCTTCCGGCTCGGTGGCGCTTCGCCCCGTCAAGCCGGAGCCGCAGGAGACGCCCCAGACGGCCCTTAGGCACCGTCGCGGCGCGCTCGTCATCAACGAGGGCGGCCGCCCATCTCCTTGTTCCTTCTGCCTCGTCCGGCCGAAACCCGAGCCGTGTTTACTCCCCGTGAAGGAGGAGCACCAGGCCATGGCTGCTGATGACGAGACCGCCCTCGGGTGGGCGAAGGAGGACTACGTCGACGAGCAAATGGAGCGCCAGTGCCGGGCCTTCAACGAAATCGCCGCAGACGCAAGGAGGGCGGCGTGGTCGCCCTCGACAGCGATAACGAGGATGCGCCGGGGCCATCCAGCCGCCCGCGCATCGACGACGCCGGTGAGAGATGCAACAGGGGCGGCGGCGGAACCTAACACGAGATGGCGACGACGACGACGACGGTGGCAACTACACCCGGTTCTACAGACTCCTCGGCATATAGAAGGCAGGCGGCTGCGGTAGCTAGGCGTGGTTTTAGACTGTTTTTTTTGTGTTTTTAAGTTTTTGTAAAATATCAATGAAATCGTCTCGTTTGGACGTGGTTTGGCCAATTTTATTTTTCAAAAACTGACGTCTGGGGACGACCTGGGGGCGGCGGCTGGGAACCCGACCAGCCCCAAACTGATTTTTGCGCCAGTTCGTCCCCGGACGGCGATATTTCAAGTGTCTGGGGCCGAACGGCAGGAGATGCTCTTACCAAAGCCATTTTTGCACAGGAGCCATCTCGGTGATTATGTTTGTTATCGTCATCATGCGCTTGAGACTTTGGAAAACCTTGTGGGCATCTCGTATCATACTCGCCCATCATGTATTCATGCCCAGCAAAGAGCAAACGACAACACACAATGATACTACAAACAATTTGATGGTAAAGATCTATTAGAAGTCCTGACTTCTTGAAAGACACCACTTACTTTCGTAAAAAGGATTCGGCATCCCAGGAGAAACCAGACAACTTACATCTCGAACTTACCGGAAAAATTTCGTCCCTTGTATCAGTCGATCTGATTTCCTACTGACTTGGCGTGGTTTTTGACTGGTTTGACCGGTCCACACCAACCTGGCAAAGGAGACGGTAAAGCAAGCACGGGCACGCGGGATGGCCGAAGCTTCGCCAGCGACGATCTCCCATGGAGGCGATGGGCGGCGCTATGTGGGCAGGGAGCTAGATGGCCTGGGGAGGCTCGGGGAGAGGGGAGAAACGACCAGGGGCTCACCTATAGCACGTACGCATGCTCAAGCGCGGCGAGTAAGCACCGGTGCGACGGCTGCGTCGACGGCAGCGGGCGGCGGAGCACGGGTTCATGGCTAGGTGAGCTCGTGGACGAGGGGCTTCTTGGGAGGACACTTTGGTAGGACCATGGGGAGCTTAGGAAGTTGACAGGGAGAAGCAGAGCTTGCAGGAGGAGGAGATGGCGACACGGTGACGGTCACTAGATTTGAGGAAGACAATTTGGGCGTCGGCGATTAGGGCCTCCGACGTCGCTTCCTTTGGTGTGGTTTGGTTTACTACAACGGCGCGGTGGAGCGCCTAGATATGGCGACCCGTGCTACTCTCGATGAGCTGCAACACGGTTCCCTTCGGCCGGCACATCAACAGGGACACCAGTCGGTACAACAACTGAGACACACGGGCTTCAGAGCCAGCGCTAGCTGGGCGTCATAGCTGCCGGCATCCTAGCATGCCACCACAGCGCTTGTGCAGCCGGTGCACTCTAAACGCTCGATGAAATGCCCATTAGAGAAATAATAGTAGGGAAGAAGAGATAGGACGAGTAGGATAGAGAAATGCGGTTACCTGGACTTTGACCCGTCAAAAACATGCCAAGGTAGCTTAGAAACAGCTTCAGTTGTGTCGAGGGACGAAATTTGTCGGTGTTAAAAGTTCAGGGTGCAAATTGTCCGGTTTCATAGTTAAAGGACTGAATCTAGACTCCATAAAAAATTAAGGATGTAAGTATACTTCTCTCAAAAAAAAAAAGATGTACCAATCTGCATGAAGTTAGAAAAATAAACAAATGCATGTGATCATTGTTTGTTATCATTGTTTCAAATAACTTATCATTTGTCCCGTACTATGATATCTGAAGTTTAACCTCCTACGTTATGCATGTTCATATAATTCTGTTAATTATTATGTATCAAAATAATAGCTAGACCATGTAGGTGCACGGGGTGGCGACTAGTGCAATGAATTATTAAGGCATTTACTTCTTCCTAGCTCCCATTCACCAAACAAGTGTATATATAGCTCACATCCACCCTGGTTTGTAATGATCACCTAGCAAGCAACAGATTGAAGCAAGATACATATAGGTTATTCATCTCAAGTGAGGTAGCAACTATGGATACATTACTCCTCAAGACCATTGTCCTCAATTTTACTCTACCAAAGTCATGTTTCAACAAAATATAGAATGTACATTAGCGCGCGCGCACACACACAGTACTACAAAAAATTTAGATTTGGGAGGCATTACGAAAAGATTTGCTTGTAGCTGTACATTATCTTGAACTGCATAGTCGCCCGCAACCTTACTATATGGTCCCATGATGCACGAGATGATCAGAGTTATCAAGAGATTCCTGAGTAAGAGGAATCAGACTCTTCTAGGGTCTAGCAGACTAAGAGCTCTTAGTCTGCTACACCCAAGAAGAGTCTGGTTCGAGCATGGTTAGTTTCATGGGAAAGTTTTTTTCTACAGTGTCCGGGTGAGCAAAAAATAATAGATATTAATTGGTTTAAAAACAAACTACCTGGCTTATCTCTACAAGTTTTTGTAAGAACTGGTTATGCCAAATATGGGCTAGCCAAATCATTATTTGTAAACAAACTTTGACCTACAATTGAAATCTTTGCAAACCTCGAGAACATGAGTGCAGTGAGGATGCCATTTCCAATATAGTCAAGATAAGTTACACATATACACTTACCCTAATACACATGTACAAGCAATTTTAAAATAGAACACATGAATATGTGTACCTCTAAAAGACACACAAGTTATTTGGTCGTTTAAGACATACCAACATCGGGATGTCTTCTAAAGTCCTCCAGCTGTCCGAGCTAGCTGATCATATGCGTCTACGGCAGCACAGTGCCCATCACATGCACGTGGTCAACAAATATCCATCTTCTTCGCGCTCCCGCTGCCAAGTGTCGGTGTCACGCTGACGCTGCATGTGAGGGCCATGTGCACGCGTCTTGTGTTTACCTCTTGCCTCCCGGAGCTCCCACGTCTCCAACTTTCGAAAGCCATTTTTTCCGGTGCTGGTGAACATATTACGGGAGCCAACTCAGTGATTATGTTTCTTATCATCATCATGCGCTTGAGACTTTGAAAGACCTTGTGGGCATCTCGTATCATAATGGTACATCTTGTATCCATGCCCAGCAAAAATGACAACACACTATGATGATGAGATTTGAGATGTGAGCGTACCAGGCATGTGTTGTGCTGTATTCCCACATGCGTATATAGCAAAACTCTCTTTCAACTTTTCAAGCCATTTATGTGTCATCATGACATGGAGCCAGCTGATCACTAGTAATTACGTTACCATCATGCGTTTGGGTACATTAAGCAAGCTTGTGGACATCTGGCGTCGTACTTGTCGGCTCTACCTCCATGCGTAGCATACGACAACACATCATTATCAAGGAAGAATATGACACGCCTTCATATATACATGCATGCCCAATTAAGGCGATCACGATCATCATGGAGGAATATGAACATGTCTAGCTGCCATATGAAGGCAATCGCAATTAATGTCATGAGTATGATTGTATGAGGTCGTGTACTTTTAGGCTTCAAGTAACCAACATGCAGATTTGGCACTGCACAAAACGTTGTTATCGGCAACAATGACAAAAATCAGGCGTGCATGTGTGAGGCTCTTAGTGACATCACATGGATGCCGGAGACTAGTCTTATTTTAAGCACCAGGAGAGCCCCTGTTTCTGGTACATCTGGCCTCTGCTACAGGGAAAAAGGAAGAGAAGAGGATATAGAAGCCATGCAAGGTCCTAAAACCAGCACCAAGACCTTCAAGCAGGCCTTCCTCAAGAAACTCATCCTCGGCCTGCAGCTCCAGGGACGCATGAGAACTTCCTTCGGCAGCGACGCCATGAGCCTCCACGAGAGGAAGCTCGCCATCAAGTCCTCCGCCAACGCCGCCATGGTGGCCGCGCGTCGTGCCTCCCGCACCGACGCGAGGTGGCCCAAGGCCATCTTGGCCTCGGCGGCCGTCTCACCATCATCCAGCGCGTGCAAGGTGCAGAGGTGCAGGCGGATGGTGAGCAGATGCTGCCGCCGGAAGAGGAGCTGGATTAGATCAGGTCGCGCTAGTGGTGGCGACGTTGCGAGGAGGATAATGGTGCTGAGGGAGGTGATACCCGGAGGCCGGGACGCCGCCGTCAACGAGGCCACCCTACTACGCGAGGCCATGGACTACGCAGTGCACCTGCGCGCTCAGGTCGACATGCTCCGCCTGCTATCGGAAGCCGTGCAAAGATCCAGCTCCTGCTCGGCTGCTCCCGGCGGGTACGTGGCAATCTAATTGCTTAGTCCCATTTATTGGTTATTTTCAGTATGGAAGTAATACCTTGCTCATTTGGCATGCAGTGTCAGCAGTGATTAAGTATGTGCTAGTGTTGTGCCAGTGCCTCTGCAATAAGAAAAGCATTGTCTCCGTGATGATCAGGAAAGAAATAGGCACAACCTTGCCATGTGCAGACCGGTAAAGAAATATATGCATCAGGATTTGGTCTTGTCTTCGAGGAGGTCAGATCGGTATATGTCTATATGGTACTCTCTGTAGATCAGCAGAGAAAATGGTGCAAGGAATTATGTACTGCAGTTGTATCTAAAAAAATAAAGGTATTAGAGAGTGTGGAAAGTTGCATAAACCGTGCTTGCGTGTGTAGTTTGAAATTCAAGGTATGTTCGTGCATGCGTGCTAGATAGCTTGAGAAAATGATGCCAGGAATTACGTACTGTGGAAAACTTGTATAACAGTCACTGTAACGTACTGTCTTTTCTCCATGGAAACAAATAGTAAAAGTATGTCGATGCATACATGCATTTTCAAAAGCAGTCTCTGAACTGGTTTTACTGAACCATGGTATAACAACTAAAAAGGTGAGATTAATATCAAATTGTTCAGCTGGAACTGCAGGTTGTGAAATAGGAGCACGCATAAAATCTTCATCTAGAGCTGCAAATTCCCCAGGCTATTTGGTAGCCAAAATACTAATCTTTTTGAGTTTTTGATAAACTTGTGTAAAGATAAACCAAGGAAAAAGTAAAAAAATAAAAATAAAAACAAGGGATCTAGTGAACTTACTAAGGTAGCAACAATACTTCCCGGCAACGGCATCGGAAAAAGGATTGATTACCTTTGATCAGGTTTCGGATGCAGATGGTTTTATTTTTCCACATAGCTTACACAATGTTATCGAAACCAAGTATATGTCTGCTAAGGTTGTTTCTGCAAGCACTTGTCAATAGAATAGTTCCAGTTTCCCGGATCGAAGACACATGGTTTATAAGAAGAAACAATAGCAAGGGAAATATGACACACTGCTAGCGCGCTTCGATGCATGTGGTGGTCTGGCCTCAGATCGAGTTCCTAGGACAGGGACCAGGTTGCGGTGTGTGGTGGTGCTACTCACTACAGGGGTGGATGTGGTGGTCAACGATGAGTCTTCGTAGAGTTTCCTCTCTTCAGATCCGGTGTCTACTGTCGGGGGCTTGTTCTTGTGAGGTTGTGAGGTGCCTACTGCAAGGGGAACCATAAAAGAAGTCCCGCACACTTGCCGCTTGCCGCTCCGCCTTTCCCAGGAGCTGCCGTGTCGCCATGATCTACCGTCTTGCCACCTAGAGAAAGTGCCTCAGCGTTGGACACATCACCACACACATTGTGAAATGAGAGAGAGAGAGAGAGATTGGATTGGCGCACTAAACCTGGTGGCCTCAGGATGTATTTATATGGGTGCAACTAGGGCACAAGATACAGTTGGTTACAGGAGATAAGTACAATATTAACAGACTCCTATATCCTAACAATATACAGTTTAACATCCCCTCTCAATCTGAACTTCCTGCACGAAGATTCAGATTGTATCTGTTTGAGACAAAAGGTGCCTCAGCTAACGGTTTGGTGAAGATGTCAGGGACTTGTTCTTTGGAAGAGATGAACCTAACATCCAATGCTTTGGCTGCAACTCTTTCACGAACAAAATGGAAATCCACCTCGATATGTTTTGTCCTGGCATGAAACACTGGGTTATCTGACAGGTAAGTGGCACCCAGGTTATCACACCACAATATTGGAGGACGTGGCATAAAGACTCCAATCTCTCCAAGAACAGATTGTACCCAGATTGTCTCAGCTGTACCATTGGCAATGGCCATGTACTCAGAATCCGTTCTAGATCGCGAGACGGTGGCCTGCTTTCTGGAACTCCAAGAGACAAGATTGGGACCAAGAAAAACAGCAAACCCTCCTGTAGACCTGCGAACGTCACTACACCCAGCCCAGTCTGCGTCAGAGAAGCAACTTAACACCATTGACGGAGACTTGCGGATGGACAGACTCATGCCACGGGTGTACTTTAAATACCTCAAGATCCGTTTAGCGGCTGAAAGATGTACAGTTGTTGGTGCATGGAGAAACTGACAAACACAATTCACAGCAAAGGAAATATCTGGCCTAGTCAGCGTCAGATACTGAAGGGCGCCAACCAGGCTACGGTATTTAGTGTTGTCATCCTGAGAGAGAGGTACCCCACTATCCTTGTTGATCTTTTCACTGGAGGACATGGGAGTAGTGGAAACCTTACAATTCTCCATGTTAGCACGCTGAAGAATGTTGCTAATGTACTTATGTTGAGAGAGCATAATCCCCTGTGGCGACAATCTCACCTCAACTCCAAGGAAAAAGTGCAAGGGACCAAGATCCTTGAGAGCAAATGTGGCATGGAGATCAGCAAGCAATTTGGTCGTTGCAGTAGGCGAGGAGCTGGCCACAATAATGGCATCCACGTAGACAAGCATGAACATGGTGACACTTCCACGATGGAAGATAAACAAGGACGTGTCTGCTTTAGATGCCACAAAACCAAGTTGAAGCAGTTGAGAGCTTAGCCTAGAGTACCAGGCTCTAGGTGCCTGTTTGAGTCCATATATAGCTTTCCGCAGTTTGCACAAAGACCGAGGAGCATGAGGATCCACAAATCCAGGAGGTTGCCGCATATATACCTGTTCTTGAAGAACTCCATGAAGGAAAGCATTTTGAACATCCAACTGGCGCAGACACCAACCGCGCGAGATAGCAATGGAAAGAACCAGACGAACAGTGACTGGTTTGACAACTGGGCTGAACGTATCATCATAGTCGAGACCATAGCGTTGTTTGAATCCTTTGGCAACAAGACGTGCCTTGTGACGATCAACAGTGCCATCAGCTTTGTACTTGATTTTATAAACCCATTTGCCGTCAATGACATTGACATGGGGTGGTGGTGGAACTAAAGTCCACGTACCATTGTGATGAAGTGCATCAAGCTCAAACTGCATAGCGGCACGCCAAGCTGGAGATGCCATGGCTTCACGATGATCACGGGGTTCCCGGCAGACCAGAAAAGCACGTTTGGACGGGTCGTAATTAATGGTGTCGCCCGTACATTGAACAACCTTGCGAGTATGATCGCGTGTGCGTGTCACCATCATATGTGCAGGCGGTGCAGCAGACCTAGGCGCAGAAGATCTAGAGGCGGGAGCTGCGGAGGGAATCGGATCCTCTTGGGATCCCGTGTCGCTAGCAGACGCAGCAGAGGGAATCGGATCCGCCTGGGTTCCCATGTCGCCAGCAGGCACAGCAGAGGAATCCCGCGGCAATCCCAAGGAGGGACCGGGCGACGCGGGCGCGCCTGGCGCGGGACAGGGCCGGCCCACCGGCTGGCGAGCAGGCACGTGGGCGCCTGCCCGTGGCGGGTCGGAGGCGGCAGGGAGCGGGCCAGTGGCGGGCCCCGCCACGGATGGGGACGGGACGGGCGATGGGGCGACCAGGCCGTCAGAGGGCGCCACGTGGGCCAACCGCGCCCCGCGATCGCCTGGCGGGCCGCTGTCCGGAGAGGGCGCGTGATCCGAGGCTGGATCCTGTGCCCAGATCTTCCTCGGATGCGGGATCGCCTGCCACACCTGGGATCGTCTGCGCCGAAGGGGATCCTGCATCCAGGTTAGTAGACAAAAGCAGATATACCATAGTTCATGTGGTCATGCGGAAATAAAAGGATGGTTTGTTCTGCAACGCGGGGTGGTATGGGAGAGGTAGAAGGGCTGGCAAAAGGAAAAACTTTTTCATCAAACGTGCCATCTCTAGAAATATAGACACGAGCCATGGGTAGATGAAGACATTTCTATCCTTTGTGCCGAATGCTATAGCCAACAAACACACACTGTTGGGATTGAAAGGCAAGTTTGCGCGTGTTGTAGGGACGCATATTCGGCCAGCAAGCACAACCAAATGTGCGAAGTGACGTGTAGTCTGGTTTGGTGTGAAATAGTTTTTCCATAGGACTAAGATTGCCAATGACATGACTAGGGAGTCTATTGATAAGATAGCAAGCCAAGAGATAGGCCTCATCCCAAAACCGAAGTGGCATGGACGCATGTGAAAGTAAAGAGAGTCCCATGTCAACAATATGACGGTGCTTCCTTTCGGCCGAACCATTTTGCTGGTGTGTGTGTGTGGACAAGAAACATGATGCATAATGCCAATTTGGCGAAAAAACGTGTTGCTAAGCTTCTCGTATTCCCCACCCCAATCTGATTGAACACATAAAATCTTGCAAGATAGAAGGCGTTCAACATGAGCAAGGAAGTCACGAAAAACATCAAACACATCACATTTTCTTTTGAGAAGGTAGATCCACACAAATTTACTATAATCATCAATAAATGAAACATAGTACTGGAACCCACCAGAAGAAGTTTTGGCAGGTCCCCACACATCCGAAAAAATAAGTTCTAATGGAGTAGAAGAAACACTCGAGGATCTAGGAAAGGGAAGCTGGTGTGCTTTGCCTTGTTGACATGCATTACACACATGGGTCATAGACCGACTAGAAGAAGCTAGTTTATTGGATGATAAAACATGCTGAACGACTTGAGTGGATGGGTGGCCAAGCCTGGCGTGCCAATCTTCAGCTGACAGCCAAACCGAAGACAGGGCATGATGAGATGACGGCCGAATGGGGTATAGCCCATTCTCACATCTGCCTTGAAGCAGAACCCTCTTGGTGATCAAATCCTTCATGAAAAAAGGAGTAGGGTAATACTTTAGATAAGCATGATTATCAACGGCAAGATGATTGACAGAAAGCAGGTTCTTGTCAGCATTAGGAAAATGCAAAATATTGCGAAGTTTGAGATTGGCAAGGGAGTAGGAAGAATTGCATGACCAGGATGAGCTATGTGCAAACCTGATCCGTCAGCTGTGTGGATGCGATCTCTTCCTGGGTACTTCTCCCGGATCGTGAGGCGATCCAGATCGCCGTTGATGTGGTCCATGGCGCCGGTGTCAGTGAACCAAGCAGGATCACCTAAGATGGAAGGGGGAGAAGCAGCGGCAAGCCCGGTCATCTTGGACTGTTGAGGTTGAAACGCATGGTTGTAGCGTTGGCCACACTCCCAGGTGTAATGCCCAGGGCCACGGCAGAACTGGAACTGGACGCGGTTATCGCCGCGGTCGCCGTAGTCACTGCGATCACCGCCGTGGTTTCCACCAAAGTCGCCTTGTTGGCGCGTGCCACCACCACCGCGGTTCCCGCGATTGCCACTGTGGGAGTTGTTGTTGTAGCCGCCGCGATCTCCAGAGTTGCCGCGGCCCTTTCCACGGTAGTTTCCCTTGCCCCGATTGGAGTTATTATTGGTGTTGCCGTTGGAGTCCCGGGCGACGTATTTGATGGAGGAGCCACCATGCTGAAGATGAAGACGAGCGGCGTTGTACTCGTGGCGCCGTTCGAAGGAGATCGCATGGGAGTAAAACTCACCAAGAGACATGCCCTTGGGACGGGTGGTGTACGCGGTGATGAGGGGCTCGTAGTCGCTGTCAAGGCCGGTGATGACAGCGGTGATGATGTCCTCCTCGCGCATGGGGCGGCCGACAGCTGCCAACGGATCGGCGTTGGCGCGGATCTTGGCGAAGTAATCCGCCATGGAAAGAGTTCCTTTCCTGAAGACCGCCATGTCCAGCTTGATTTGGACGATGCTGGCATGACAGTGGGTGGTGTACATCTTCTCGACATGAGACCAGATGGCCCGAGAAGTCTCCAGCTGATGCACTTGCTGCAGCACCTCATCGGAGATAGATGCGAGGAGATAGCTGAGAACAATCTGATCCTGGCGAAACCAGGTGGCATACTCCGGATTGGGAGCACACACCCCTTTGTCATCGAGGTCCAGAAGCTTGGAGGGAGCAGGGAGCGTGCCGTCGACGTAGCCCGTGGCGCCAGATATGCCCAGAGGGGGAAGAACTTGAGCCTTCCAGAGGAGAAAATTGGAGGTGGTGAGCTTGGTAGTGATAAGGCTAGCGGAGGGTGGAGGAACGGCAGAGGCCGGCGGCCCATTGAAGGCGGCGGGGAGGGAGAGCGTGGTTAGGGCAGAGGAAGAAGAAGCAGAAGCCGTAGGGGAGCCCATGATGCAATCA
>NC_041393.1:693752301-693759656 GCF_002162155.2 Triticum dicoccoides
AGAGAGAGAGAGAGAGAGAGAGAGAGAGAGAGAGTGGATCGGCGCACCAAACCTGGTGGCCTCAGGATGTATTTATATGGGTGCAACTAGGGCACAAGATACAGTTAGTTACAGGAGATAAGTACAATATTAACAGACTCCTATATCCTAACAATATACAGTTTAACACACATGTGATGTGCTGGAAGGCAAGTGTCGAACGCCTCCTTCCTCGAGGTCGGCCCGGCTTCACCGAAGGCGCCCTGAACGACGGCGAAATGAAAAGGAGCAGGGGAAGTAGTGGCGGTGGTTATGTTCCACCCCGAGTCGCCAGGGGAAACGGCGTAGGGTCGCGTCTCCGGCTATTAGAGCTAGCTGAGTGTATGCGTCTACGGCAGCGAAGTGCCCGTCACATGCAGGTCGTCAACACATACCCATCCCGTTGGCGTTGCTGCTACCAAGTGCCGATGCCACGTTGATGATGCATGCCTGCATGTTACGTAACTTTCCTTCCTATAAACAAATCACCCCCTCCCTCCCCCTTCACGGGGTGAGTATGGGCCTTTTTTTAGGGCGACGCTAGGCGCCGGTGCGCCGGCCCAAACGGTTCCGCCGGTCCAGCCCCAACCGTACGATCCAGCGAGAAGCAGTTCCGATCTATGCGTTGACTTCCCCTGCTCTTCTTCCCCTCCGCACGAAGCGCAGGCGCTGCTCACCTGCACGTCCTCCTGGCCCGCCAGCAACCACCTCACCTGCGCCCCCTCTCTCCGCCGCTCTCTGCGCTGCTGGATGCTGCACTCGCCGCCGGTCGCCGCCGTCTTGTCTCATGTATCTCGCCGGATCCACGCATGTAGCAAAAAGTTCGCCGGTGGGTTGCAGCTCCCCCTCGCTGGTGATGGTCACGGCTTCGGCAACACCAGTCGCCGGTTGCAGCTCCGCTAGATGCAGCTCTTGTTGCCGTCGGTTGCAGCCCGACGTCAGCTAGGTAGCAGGCGCTGCATCTTGAAAAAAAATGGATGTAGCAAAAGTCATTGCCGGATGTAGCAAAAACCTACCACACTTGCAGCAAAAAGACGTCGTTCACCGTCGCGGGTTGCAGCTCGGTCGTGATGGATGTAGCAAAACGTGATGCTGGTTGTAGCAAAAAGCGACGCTAGTTGTAGCAAAACTGCGACGCTGGCTGTGTGTTGTAGCAAAATGTGACGTGGTTGTAGCAAAATCCTATGACGGTTGTAGCAAAATGTTATGCCGGTTGAAGCATGTAGCAAAAAAACGCGACGTTAGATTTGCTAGGACCAGCGCCGCCCGTCCTCGTCATTCAGCGTGTGCCCGTGGTTGCAGGCTTGCAGCTCTAGTTGCTGCGCCCTGACAGTTCCCACAGCTTCGCCGGCGGCTACTCGGAGCCGTAGTTGGGCGGAGGCCATGGCTGAGATCCGAAAGTTGCAGAAGGCCATGGCCATGGGGAGCTAGCGGGGATACGAATTGGGGAGAAAGAAGGGAGAGGGGCTCGCCGGCCATGAAGGAGAGGCGGCGTTGGGCGCCGTCGCAGGCGAGCACTCGCCGCCGGTAGAGAGAGTTTCTGGAGGATGCGACCAGCGTGGGGCGTGTGTGGAGGAGCAGAGTCGTGATGGGCTGGAGGTAGAAGAAAAGGAGGAAAAGTCGTGCGGGACCCACCATATACATGTGTCTCGTGCGGGGTGGTTGTTTCCGTATCGCGTGAGCCAGCGTGGCGTACGAGACCGGCGGAAAGTTCGACCGGTGCGCCGGCTCGAAACGTTTCCTTTTTTTTACTTCCAAACAAATCAGGCCACATAAGCTCGTACGTAAGTTTCGTAAGACTTTTGACGTAGATGTAGCAAAGCTTTGTGCGGGCATGTGCGCGCGTCTTGTCTTTACCTCTCGGCTCACAGAGCTCCCACGTCTCCAACTCTTGAAAGCCATTTTATCTGTTGCCGGTGGCTATAGCACCGGAGCCAGCTCAGTGATTATGTTCGTTATGATCATCATGCGCTTGAGACTTTGGAAGACCTTGTGGGCCTCTCGTATCATAATGGGCAGCACTAGGAATCAGACTACTGCTAATTGCTTCCCATCAGATCAGTAGAAGACCGTAGGATTAGAATCATGGTTGCCGTCCAATCTGCTAGTATCCCACGCATGGTTTGTTTGATAGGAAGTGTTTCCCAAGCTAATAACTGTGCACAGCCTTGCGTGATTAGAGGATACTAATAATTGTCCACAGATCACGTGATTGGTGAACTAATCCATTATTTTAGGAAGCAAAACAAATCTTAGGAAACTAATTCTGGATTTGGACGGAAATAATCAATCTGGTGAAATAAGCTTCCGCGCCATGAAGTTTGTTTCCTTATGAGGCAAACTTTGTACCCACTGTACCAAATTTGCTTCCAGTGCAAATAAAAGTTATTTTTACACCCAAAAAAATCGTTTCTATTCATTTGCAATGCACCAAAACTATGCTTCCGTCGACTAATTTTTCTGCGTCCACATCAACTAAAAATTAACATGCTTCATTGGTTCATATAACATGTTTCCAACGACGTAAATATTTGTTTCCTTGTCATCACGAAAATCATAGTGCTTCATCGTAATATTTCGTTTCGAACGACCTAAATATTTGCTTCATTCTGGTCGCCAAAATAGCGAACACCGTCAGAGCCCACCGCAGGCGGTGGCGACCTCGAAGAGAGCTGGAGGCAGCTGCGTGCGAGGCGAGGGGAGAAAGGGGTCTGAGCGGAGGTGGAGGAGATCGGGCCGAGATATTAGGGGAGAGAATTACGCGTGGGGTTGCAGTAGTTATTCCTGCCAATGATTATTATTTTTACATAAGAAACACAGTTTGTGAGGCGTCAGATTTCGTTGAATCGACGGCATTGGATTGGTCTGGGGCTGGACATCTATCAGACTATAGATAGTAAGTGTTTCCCTATCATAATGGTCCATCTTGTATCCATGCCCAGCAAAAATGACAACACACTATGATAATGCAGGTAGTAAATGCACATGCAATGTGTGATGATGAGATGTTGAGATGTCGGCGTACCAGCAATGGTGGGCAGGTGTTGTGCTGTATTCCCACACGTGTATATAGCAAAACTCTCTTTCAACTTTTCAAGCCATTTCTGTGTGATGATGACATGGAGCGAGCCAGCTGATAACCAGTAGTTATGTTATCATCATGCGTTTCAAGTACAATAATCTTGTGGACATCTCGTGTCCTACTTGTCGGTTTTATGTCCATGCATAGCATAAGACAACACATCATCTTCAACATTCATTATCATGGAAGAATATGACATGCCTGAATACATGCATGCCGAATTAAGGCGATCGATCACCATCATCATGGAATAATATGAGCACGTCTAGCTGTGATATTAAGGCGATCACAATTAAATGCCATGAGCATACCACAAGAATATGGTCGTATACTTTTAAGCTTCAAGAATATGGCCTCGACATGCGGATCTGACACTGCACAAAACGTTGTTATCGGCAACAACGACAAAAATCATGCGTGCATGTGTGGGAGATTATGATTGAGCTGCGGGTGACACAAGCATGTTACACCTACTATATGGAATATTTTTAGGCAAGGCGCCTTTTAGTGACACAACATCCACATGGATGCCTGAGACACTCATATTTAAGCAGCAGGAGCGCCCCTGTGTCTGGTACCCATCGACATTACTTGCCACAGCAAGTACATCCTGTCTCTTCTCAAGCAAAACAAGATCTAGAAGCCATGAAAGATCCTAACACCAGCACCAAGTCTTTCAAGCAGGCCTTCCTCAAGAACCTCCTACTTAGTCTGCAGCTCCAGGCACACACGAGCACATCCTTCGGTAACGGCGCCATGAGCCTCCACGAGAAGAAGCGCGCCGTCAAGTCCTCCGTGGATGTTGCCATGGCGGCTGCGCACAGCGGCGGAGCGAGGTGGCCCAAGGCCATCTTGGCACCGGCATCCAGCGGGTACAAGGTGCAGAGGTGCAGGAGGATCGTGAGGAGGTGCTGCCGCCGGAAGAAGTGCTGAAGGAGATCAGACAGTGGTGACGATGTTGCGTGGAGGCTGGTGAGGAGCAGAACCATGGCGCTGAGGGAGGTGATACCGGGAGGCCGGGACTCCACCGTTGATGAGGCCACTCTGTTGCGCGAGGCCGTGGACTACACCGTGCACCTGCGCGCTCAGGTTGACGTGCTCCCGCAGCTCTCGGAAGCAGTGCAAACATCTAGCTCCAATGACTCTGGCCGTGCACCTGGAAAGGAGGCATGATTAAATTACCAGGTGGTGACGTACCAATTCTTTTGCGAACAGAAGGACAAGCTAGGCACAACGTATTGCCCGCTGTGCAAGGCGCTGAAAAAAAATATCAGGATTTATCTTGTTCTTGCAGGAGGTCCAATCAGCGTAGAGTGTTTGCCATCCTTTTTTTTAGGGCTAATGGCAGGTGCTCCGCCTTTGCATTATAGATTAAGAATTTACAAAAGAAGAGTCAGATGGCCTAAGGCCGACTAGCAACAGAAAATACAGCAGACTACATAATTAAGTGCCTTAAAGAGGCCACTTGTAAGTATGTTAAGTCAGCAGAGAGGCCACTGCAAATCTAGCCAGTTGAGAGAGTCGGAGTGCTTGCGATCTACTCCCTCCGTTTCAAGTTAGTACAAAGTTGAGTCATCTATTTTGGAATGGAGGGAGTAGCCAGTTGAGTGCAGAGACTACTCTTTGTTGATCAGCAGGGAGAAAAGGGTGTCTGGGATCAGGGCCGGGCCGGCAAAATCCGGGGCCCTGTGCGAAACAAAAAACAGGGCCCTATCTCGCTAAAAAAAATGAACTAACGAGCAAATTTTTTTGCGGGGAAAACTAATGAGGAATTATAATGTGTGTATATATATCTCACAGAAGAAAATTGTAATGTCAATGTTTTGCAATTAGACGAATTGTCTAACTCACCAGTTTTGGGCCATGTCCGGTTGAACTGCTACACTGTGATCTTTAATTGAGGAGGTAAGACCAATCTCTAACGAAGTAACGATCCCTGTCAAAAGTTAATTAGGGAATTAAGAATTAGAATTATTTAAGAGTAAAAATTAGAGGATTTGCTAAGAACCTGGAGGCTGGAGTCGGTCAATCGATCACGGACTGATCCGACGAGACGACGAGTCTGAAAATTAAGAGAGGAAGCTAGGACAGCAACGACAGCGGTCTGAATCCGATCGCTCTGATGAGGCAAAGGCGACCACCGACAAGACTATCGTCTCCTTTTTTTCGTCTCCTGACTCCTGTAGCGGCGCCGACGGAACTGTTCTTGTTCGTGATCGAGGCGATCCCGATTGACTGGTATAGCGATCCCTTTTTTTACCCAAGATCCTGTTTCCATCGCTAGAGAGCAGTTTCCCTTTTTCTTTGGAATAGATCGATATTTTTTTTTGGAGGAATTGGGAAAGATCGATCGAGTCAGGCGACGAGCCGACGAGCTCCAGTGCTCGATGGCCTCAACTCAGGCCCAGCTCCAACGCCTAGCGGCCTAGTGCGGCAGCTGCTATGCATTTTTTTTCAAAAATACTAGGCCTATATACGAAACATTGGGCCCCCCAAAATTATGGGCCCTGTGCGGGCCGCATTTGGTACCACTATGGGCCCGGCCCTGTCTGGAATTATGTATGTACTGTAGAAAAACTTTGTGGTGTCCATTGCAAATGCAGATATTAGTGTGTGAAAAGTTTCTTAGATAATGCGTACATGTGTAGTTTCAATAAATGCCAGGTCTGTTGTTATATTAGTCAGAAAATCTGCAGAACCTGAAACAACTTGCAGTTCTCACTCATTTAAAGGAGAAAGCCACAAGTGTTCGTACATAAGCTCCAAATGAAAACGCATGACAACAGGGGTCACTATCTTGTCACAATGGAAACAAATGGTAAAATTCTGAAATCCAGAATTAATATGTAAATAAGTTAGACGAGGCACATATATATGCCGCGTATTACTGCAGTACACTGGAAACAGCTATGTGGAGAACAACTGGGAAGTTAAGTCTAATAAAATTCACAGGCAAGAATGTAGCTACTGACAGCAAATTGTCACTAGTAGAAAACATGACTTTCGTTCGGACCAGATAAGCCCATTAGTCCCGGCTCAGTCACGAACCGGTACCCATGGGGCCATTGGTCCCGGTTCATGCGGCTAAAGGCATTAGTCCCGGTTCAAATGAGCCCTTTAGTCTCGGTTTGAGACACGAACCGGGACTAAAGGGCACGCACCCTTTAGTCCTGGTTCGTGTCTCAAACTGGGACTAAAGATTAGACCTTCAGTCCCGGTTTAAGGCACGAACCGGGACCCGGTTTGAGATACGAACCAGGACTAAAGGGTGCGTGCCCTTTAGTCCCGGTTCGTGTCTCAAACCGGGACTAAGGTCTCATTTTCAAACTCTACCCCCTCCTGTGGATCGCCTTTTCAATTTTATAAAAAGCAAAAGAAAATGATAAAAACTTCAAAAATTAAAATCCTTCAAGATGTAGTTATGTTAATACTTAGTTAGAAAAATTAAAAAACTTAAATTTGGACATGTTTTGCAAAAAAGTGTTATGAAAAAGTAAAACGGCCATATCTTTTGCATATGATGTCGAAAAAATGCATAATATATCAAAAAAATCAGCACAAAAATCCGCACCCAATTTTGACCGCCGTAGGCCTATTTGCAAATTTTTAGAATCCTCAAATTCTTGAAAGTTTTTTTTGAATTTTGGTTAAATCTGGTCAAACTACTTATTCAAGAGGTATTAGTGGTACTAAATAATTATTCAAGAATATTAGTGTTACTAAATAATAATTTTAGTATTTTGAATTTTGATCAAATCTGGTCAAACTGTGGTCAAACTGTGGTCAAACTACTTATTCAAGAAATATTAGTGTTACTAAATAATTATTGTTTTTTAGAATAATAGATTCAAACTCAAACAGTGAAACGTGTGACTTCATGCTCAAGCTAAACTCCTGAGGGTTAATAGGATTGGCATCTTACTATTGTCAGTAAAACAACAAGTGCAGACTTGGAAACGAGGGGGAATAGAACCCGAAAGTTAAGCGTGCTCAGGCTGCAGTAGGCTGGAGTAGTGAGAGGATGGGTGACCGGCCGGGAAATTAGATGATTTGAAATAATGAGGGGTGATTAGAGATTAGAGGTTAAATTGAGCAGTGATGAGTAATGATTAGAGATTAAATTATAAAATAATTTAGAAATTTAAAATCGAGAAAAAAATTCAAAAAAAACCTTTAGTCCCAGTTGGTGTTATCAACCGGGACTAAAGGTGGAGCTCCAAACAGCGGCCACGTGGAGGGCCTTTAGTCCTGGTTC
>NC_041393.1:693759828-693803270 GCF_002162155.2 Triticum dicoccoides
TAGAACCGGGACAAATGAGCCTTTTTCTACTAGTGTGTACCACAGCCTACTTTAAGAAGATCGTAGGAATAGAAAAATCAAAGAAAACAGATGGCATACATCTCAATTCGTATAGGAAAACATGTCATTTGATTCACCGGTTTTGGAGTGGTGTCTATAAGATAATCGTTTCCTAATGCCTCCCAAATCTAATTAACATATTTGTGCTAGTGTGCATATATGGCCCAATATATCTTTCATATTTCCTAAAACATGACTTTAACAAAATAAAATGAGAGGAACTGTCTTGAGTACTATCCGCCATGACTAGCATACTCGGAGATAGAATATGTGGGCACAATGGATGAGTATCCTATCTTTATCTGCTTCTGGTTATGGGGTCACTATGAACCACAGATGATGAAAACTATATGTATGCACGAACACTTGATGGGGAGGTCGGCAAAAAATAAATGTCATAACAACTCATCAATGAGGTGGATGGCCATGAGTAATTGGTTTTTTGTACTTTCTCTTTAGGTTTGCTTGAGTTTGTGCCATCACTTTTCAACCAAACGAGCTTATTGTACTTGGTCAATACTAACACTTATCATAAACTTTGGGAAGATACTTATATCAAGGAAGATGAGAGGAATAGATACCAGAGTGGCTCAACCCCACACCCGGTATGGAAGAGAATTTGGCAACTGAAACTACCAGCAAAAATTAAGATATTCATATGGAAATGTCTACACAATGCAATCCCGTGTTATAGTGTTCTTACAAATCGCCATATAGGCAGCAGGTCGCATTGCCCGCACTGCACAGAAGGAGCGGAAGATGTTTGTCATGCTTTGTTCACCTGCAGCAGAGCTAGAGAAGTCCGGGCAGTGTTGGGACTTGAAGTCTTGGTTTCAGGAGCTAGTACCAATCGAACTGGTGCAGGTACACTTGAATTTCTTCTTTGTGATGATGAACACCAGGGTACGTACACGGATGAGATTTATCTGCCAGAAGCTATAGCGGCAACCTGTTGGTATTTATGGTGGCAACGCAGACAGTTTGTTCGCGGAGAAACAATCCAAAACCCTCAGCGGACGGCAATGGCGATCCAAGCTTTGACCCTGAACTTCGTTCGTGGAGCTTGGAAAACGGGGAGCTCACGTAAACTGAATGAGTGGCCGGTTGTTCTTGCTAATCAGCAGGTTCTTAATGTGGATGCTGCTTTTTATCTGGGCGATCAATCAGGAGGATGTGGGGCCATTGTACGTGATAACCGCGGTAACTTCATTGGTGCAGCCACGGCAAAACTAACTCATGTAGCGGATGTGGTTTGCGCAGAGGCGGCGGCACTGAGAGAAGGCCTCAAATTTCTCTAGAATTTGGGATGCAACAATGTGATCCGGATGTTAGCCGGTCAGTGTGCCTGCAATGGTGGGCATGTATTGTGATGTACTCTAAGAGCATTTCTAACAGATCCCCTCAAAGGACATAAGGGAGTAAAAAATATGTTTTACTCTCTTACAGCGCACCTAGCCGATCCATTATTCTGGTTTAGTGGAGTAAAATTTTTACTCCACCTTCCTATTTTCCTCGAAATCTCCCTAAATTAACTCCATCCCGTCGGGGCCGAGTAAAAGTGTCACCTCTCTATCTCGCCCCTCCCGCCGCACAATCTCCCACCCACGCAGCCACCACACCACACCACCACCACCAATGACCGTCGGGTCTACCGAAATGGTTAGCCCGACGCCTTCCCTCACCCCGCCGGCCACCGGCGCCGGCTTTTCGCTGCCAGAAACCACCCACGCACCGCCGCCGCCGTCGAAGAAGAAAAGTTTGGGTATGAATAAGACCCACCACGTCCAAGCTCCTCCAACCGCTCCAATGGTCTCCGGGGTGGCCACTGCCTCTCCGGCAACGGCACGCCACCAACCCACCGCCCCTACCGGAGGCAAACCGGCTCGAAAGCCGACAGCGGCGGCGGCGGCGCTCATGGAGGCGGCCGCGAAGAAAAAGATGAAGAAGGCCAAAGTGGCGCCTCATCCGAGGCCACCGCCTTGTGCTGCAACCCCAGCAGCCCCTATGGCGACAGCTCCGGCAAGAGCGGCGGCCGCAGCCGGCAACAAGATCACGGTGGCCAAGTGCTTGATGAAATGCCAACAAGGTAATGATAAAAACCTTGCATCTTGTCGATATCCAATATTGATTGTTGGTGATTGGTAATGATTATTGATAGTGGTTGCTTTGATATTGTAGTTCAGAGATGAACACGGCCGAATTCCTCGCATCGTTAGAGTCCTCGTCCGTGTTGGCCTTGATGAGCTCAGCTACAACTCTTTTTAGGATCATTTGGCCACCCAAGACATGGAGCAGGAGAAGGAGGAGGCCGAGGAGGAGGAGGTTGTGGAGGTGACCGAAGCAAGCGCCAAGCTCCCAAGGTGATGCACCCAAAACTACAAAAGAAAGGAGGACATTGCTTTGCAACGCTTGGTGCGCCATATCCATGGATGCAACTATCGAATTGGATCAAACCAAGACCATGTTTTCGGAGAGGATTACCGACCACTATAACAACTCCGTGGACGTCCGATCAAGCCGTGCCCAAGGTTCTCTTGGGCACCGTTGGAGCACCATTCATGACCAATGCAATCGTTGATCCGGTTGCATCGACCAAGTGACTCATGCTCCACCGAGTGCTATGCAAGTGGCGGACTATGGCCCCTACATCCAAGACCTATTCAAGCACCGGAACACCAAGTTCGGCCACAAGCCCTTCACATTGCATCATTTCTATAAAGAGCTATGCAAGAAGGAGAAGTGGGTCAAGGTTGAGCATATCCGTTGCGGACGAGGACGAGGTTGGTGAAGATGCCAATAATATACCGGAAATAAAATAAGATTGCAAAAGAAAGAAAGAAGAGAAATGCATTCGGTGGCACTTACAAAGAAGAACTTGTGACAATGATCGAGACAAAGAAGATGTTGGCGGCCTAACGCAAAGAGGAGAATATGGCGAGGTGGAATGAGCTCTAGGCGTTGGAGGATGAGAACTGGAAGATCAAGTCGGCGGTCGAAGAGATCTTGAATCCAAGAAGGCCGAGGAACGCGCTATAATGTTCATGAATCCAAACACAATGGATAAAACCGCAAGAAAGTATTGGGATCTCACTCGGGGAGAGAACATGGAAACCTCTCTTCGGAATGATGGTGGTGGTCGAGGGGGTGGTGTTGATGGTGGTGACCGAACATGTGTTGTTGATGGTAGTGGCCGAGAGGGTGGTGGCGGTGATGATGTTGATGGTGGTGGTGTAGAGGATGGCGATGGTGATGTTGGTGGGCGAAAGGATGGTGGTGGCTGATGACCCGCAAGTATACGGGATAATTGTAGCCTCTTTCGATAAGTAAGAGTGTCGAACCCAATGAGGAGCTAAAGGTAGAACAAATATTCTCTCAAGTCCTATCTGCCACTGATACGACTCTACATACGCTTAGTGTTCGCTTTACCTAGAACAAGTATGAAACTAGAAGTACTTTGTAGGTGTTGTTGGATAGACTTGCAAGATAATAAAGACCACGCAAATAAACAGTAAGGGCTGTTTAGATAAAGAAGCAATAAAGTAAATATAGTGAGTGTGGAAAAGTGATGGTAGGAGTTGTGAAATTGTACCTAAACAATTGACTACATTACTAGACCGGTAATCACTATTGCAATTCTATTTGACGGAGAGGCATAAGCTAACATACTTTCTCTTCTTGGATCATATGCACTTATGATTGGAACTCTAGCAAGCATCCGCAACTACTAAAGATCATTAAGATAAAACCCAACCATAGTATTAAAGTATCAAGTCCCCTTTATCCCATACGCAAACAACCTACTTGCTCGGGTCTGTGCTTCTGTCACTCACGCCACCCACCATAAGCAAATCATGAACATATTGCAAACCCTACAGCGGGAATCCCTCATGCTTGCACGACACGGAGGGCACAATAGGACAACACCAACAATAAAACATGCAACTCAAACCAATCATAGCAATTCATCAATCACCGATATGACAACGGAAATCTACTCAGACATCATAGGATGGCAACACATCATTGGATAATAATATGAAGCATAAAGCACCATGTTCAAGTAGAGGGTACAGCGGGTTGCGGGAGAGTGGACCGCTGAATATAGATGGGGGAAGGTGATGTAGATGTTGGTGAAGATGATGGAGGTGTTGGTGAAGATCGCGGTGATGATGATGGCCCCCGGCAGCGCTCCGGCACCACCGGAAGCAAGGGGGAGCCCCCCCCCTTCTTCTTCTTCCTTGACCTTCTCCCTAGATGGGAGAAGGGCTTCCCCTCTGGTCCTTGGCTCCCATGGCGTGGGAGGGGCGAGAGCCCCTCCGAGATTGGATCTATCTCTCTATCCCTCTCTATTTATGCGTTCTCAGATCCTTCCCCTTCACCGTTTTTTTATATCCGGAGATCCGTAACTCCGATTGGGGTGAATCTTTCGCCCAAATTTTTCTCATAAAATTAGCTTTCTTGCGGCAAAAGAAGAGCGTCAACCACCTTACGGGTGGCCCACGAGAGTGCCAGGCGCGCCCAGGGGGGAGGGTGCGCCCCCCTGTCTCGTGGCCACCTCGGACACTGTTTCGCGTTGATTCTTCCTCCCAAAAATCACTAATATTCCAAAATAACTATCTGTCCGTTTTTATCCCGTTTGGACTCCGTTTGATATGGGGTTTCTGCGAAACATAAAACATGCAACAGACAGGAACTGGCACTGGGCACTAGATCAATATGTTAGTCCCAAAAATAATATAAAAAGTTGCCAAAAGTATATGAAAGTTGAATAATATTGGCATGGAACAATAAAAAATTATAGATACAACGGGGACGTATCAGCATCCCCAAGCTTAATTCATGCTCGTCCTCGAGTAGGTGAATGATAAAAAAGATAATTGTTGATGTGGAATGCTACCTAGCATAATCTTGATCATGTTTCTAATCATGGCATGAATATTAAGACACGAGTGATTCAAAGCAATAGTCTATCATTTGACATAAAAACAATATTACTTAGGGCATCCCAACAAACAATCATGTCTTCCAAAATATCAATGCTTCAGAAAGTTATCCCTACAAAATCATATAGTCTGGTATGCTCCCTTTTCTTGACACAAGGTACCCCTCATGCCTATCCCGGTGTCAGCCAAGCAATTGTTTCATACTTTAGTATTCTCAAACTTTTTCAACTTTCACGCAATACATGAGCGTGAGTCATGGATATAGCACTATAGTTGGAATAGAATATGATGGTGGAGGTTATGTGGAGAAGAGAAAAAGTAAGAAGGTCTCACATCGACGCGGCTAATCAACGGGCTACGGAGATGCCCATCAATTGATGTCAATGCGAGGAGTAGGGATTGCCATGCAACGGATGCACTTAGAGCTATAAGTGTATGAAAGCTCAAACTAAAAACTAAGTGGGTGTGCATCCAACTTGCTTGCTCATTGTAACGCCCCGGATACAACTTTCCATATTCGTAACTCCAACTCTTGCCTTTTCCGGAGATGCGATATGATATTTCCTTCGTGGTTGGGTTTTTGTCTTCGTTTTGCTTTTTGTTCATGTCATGCATTCATCATTGCATCATTTGCATTGCATCATGTCATCATGCAACCCTTTTAAAAACTCAACTTAATAAATCGGGTGGATCCTCGGTCCATTTAAATTGAGGGATATTCACATGGTGATTTCTCTTTATAACATATCCTCCTAATATTTATGGAGCTATTATAAAATTATTCCATTTATTTGGAATTAACCATAACCCACTTGCAAAATATCCCATGCCTTTGTTATCTTAATTCTTGGTCTCCAACCTTGCCATATATTCTTTCATCATATTCCGGAGCTCCACCAAAAATCCGAACATTCTTGGACACTTCAAAAACCTAGTCCTAGTTCAAACCCATTTGAATTTCAAATGAGTTTGAATTTAATTTCCTGCAATCATGGTCTTTTCTATTTTCTCGGAACAAGCACATTTTTGCGAGTCCGGGAAAATTATCCCCATGCCCAAATTCTTGCCCACTCATTTCTTTTCTCTCCCTTTCTTTCTTTGCTTTTCTGTTTTTGGAAGAGATTTGAAGAAGGGAGAGAAGAAGCCCTCAACCTCATGCCACTAGGCCAGGTCGGCCCACCAATCCCCGTGAGGCCCAATCCTTCCTAACCCTAGCCCAATTGATCCCCTTAATCCCTCGCTCGCTAGCCCTCTCTCTCTCGATCCCGTGCCTCTCCCTCGACTCCCTCCAGCGCCGCCGCACGCTCACAACCAGCGTAGAGAGCGAGAGCTCCCTGCGCCCGATCCCCTCGTTTCCCTTTCCTCGATCCCGAGCCCGAGCGCGCAGCCCTCGACCTTCCCCTCGCTCCCGCGCTCCGCCCTCGCCGGAGAAGAGAACCAGGACGGAGCCCCATCGGCCTCCTCTGCGCCCCACCTCTCCATCTCCCTCTCGCCCGCGACCCGAGCTATGCGCTCATGGCTGCGCCATGGCCGCCTCCCTCCGCTGCCGTCGCGCCCTTCGGTCTTTGTGCCTCGCGACCGCGCCAAGTCCGCCCCGTCTCCTCGCGCCGGCCCTGCCGCCAACCCCTGCCGTCGGAGCTCGCCTTCGTCCTGACTCCTGCTGGATCAGGCCCCTGCTTGTCGCGCCCCGCCGGAGGGCCACCCTGCGCGCGACCTCGCCGGGCCTTCTCTGCTGCCCTCCGCCTCGCCAAGTCCCGTGCCAAGCCTCCGCGTCGCCGGAGCCCTGTGCAGATGCGCTGCTGCCTGCCTGCACCTCCTCGCCTCCATGCCGTCCCCGCCGTCAAGCTCCATGCCACTGCCCCTGCTTCCCTTCGAGCCCTCCTCTGCGTCGCTCGCTTAGGCTACCAGCAGCCTTAGCACGCCAAGGCCCAACCCAGCGCCGCATCTTACTCAGCCTGCTGTTCCATCGCCTCCTTGCTGCTGCCAAACGAGGCCCTGGTGTTCCTTCGTTTTGGACCGACAAGACCCGGACTCTGAATGCCAAGTACAACAAGGAACCCCGAAGGACTTGGATGCGCCAAGTTCCTCTCCGACACGTGTACAACTACCGTCGCCGTGTACCACTACTTCCACTACTGTCGCCACATGAACAACTACTTCCCACGACGACCCGTGAACGACTACTTCCTCTACATCGTACCAAACTCGACCCGCTCCAAAAATGCACGTTTCGAAGGTATAACCTCGAGACACCGCCCGTGAACGAATGCATGTTGTATGAGATGCTCGTGTTTGCACCGTGCCCGTTTGCTTCATGCACGTTCCTCCTCGTTTGCCATGCCGTCGACCCGTGGGAACCCCGTAACCGGGATCACCCTACCATGTTCCGCACATCCGCACACTTCTCGTTTGCATCGGTATCTCCTCGAGTTATCGGAACCGAGATGTTGCCGTGGCATCATTTTCGGATTCGTCGCCGTGGCACCCTTTTCCTTACGCCATGGCGACAAATGCTTCATAACATGCTCATGTCAACGTTTTCATAAAATTGCTTAAAACTTGCATATGTCATCCGCATCATGATAACAACAATTAAAATGTTTAAAATTGTTGTTGCATTAAATTGCTAAATAACATGGGGATTTTCCGGAATTGTTGTTTGTGCTTCCGGCCTCATTTAAACTTGCCTAAATAGTTAGTTTAATTATGCTTCACCTCTTGCCATGTTTAACAACATTTAATATTGTTGAGTAGCTCATAACCGAGAGAGAACTAAATAATTGATGTGGTGTTTCGTCAATATGCAACTCGTTGCATATTGAGCTCCACTTAACTTGTAGTATTGTTTGTTGCACTTTGCCATGCCATGCCTCATTAAACCGGACATGCATCATACTTGATTGTGCATCATGCCATGATTATGCTTGTGTGTTTACCATGTTGTTTGTTTCTTTCCGGTGTTGCTTCTTAGTTCCGGTAATGTTGCGGTTGTGAGGATTCGTTCGAATACTCCCGTTCGTCTTCTTCATGGACTCGTTCTTCTTCCTAGCGGGATTTCAGGCAAGATGACCGCTACCCTGGATCTCACTACTATCATTGCTATGCTAGTTGCTTCGTTCTATCGCTATGCTGCGTTACCCATCATTTGTTCTTCAAGCCTCCCAAATTGCCATGAACCTCTAACCTTTGACACCCTTCCTAGCAAACCGTTGTTTGGCTATGTTACCGCTTTGCTCAGCCCCTCTTATAGCGTTGCTAGCTGCAGGTGAAGTTGAAGATTGCTCCATGATGGACAGGATTATGTTGGGATATCACAATATCTCTTATATTATTAATGCATCTATATATTTGGTAAAGGGTGAAAGGCTCGGCCTTATGCCTGGTGTTTTGTTCCACTCTTGCCGCCCTAGTTTCCGTCATACCGGTGTTATGTTCCCGGATTTTGCGTTCCTAACGCGGTCGGGTGATTTATGGGACCCCCTTGACAGTTCGCTTTGAATAAGACTCCTCCAGCAAGGCCCAACATTGGTTTTACCATTTGCCTCACCTATTACCTTTTTTTCCCTTGGGAGTCGCGCATCCCAAGGGTCATCTTTATTTTAGCCCCCCCGGGCCAATGCTTGTCTAAGTGTTGGTCCAAACTAGAGCCACTTGCAGCGCCACCTCGGGGAAACTTGAGGGCTGGTTCTAGTTGTACGTAGTGCTCATCCGGTCATGGCCTGAGACGAGATACGCGCGGCTACTATCAGGATGTCAGCACGCCGGGAGGTCTTGCTGGTCTTGTTTTACCATTGTCGAAATGTCTTGTAAACCGGGATTCCGAGACTGATCAGGTCTTCCTGGGAGAAGGTCTATTCCTTCGTTGATCGCGAGAGCTTGTCATGGGGTAAGTTGGGACACCCCTGCAGGGTATAAACTTTCGAGAGCCGTGCCCGCGGTTATGTGGTAGATGGGAATTTGTTAATATCCGGTTGTAGATAACTTGACACCAGATCCGATTTAAAATGCATCAACCGCGTGTCTAGCCGTGATGGTCTCTTCTCGGCGGAGTCCGGGAAGTGAACACGGTTTCTGGGTTATGATTGACGTAAGTAGGAGTTCAGGATCACCTCTTGATCATTGCTAGCTTCACGACCGTTCCTTTGTTTCTCTTCTCGCTCTCTTCTGCGTATGTTAGCCACCATATATGTTTAGCCGCTGCTGCAACCTCACCACTTTACCCCTTCCTTTCCCATTAAGCTTTGCTAGTCTTGATACCCATGGTAATGGGATTGCTGAGTCCTCGTGGCTCACAGATTACTACAACAACAGTTGCAGGTACAGGTTATGTGATGATCTTGACGCGAGAGCGATGTTGCTTGTTTTGGAGTTCTTCTTCTGCTTCTTCGATCAGGGAATAGGTTCCAGGTCGGCAGCCTGGGCTAGCAGGGTGGATATTGTTTGAGTTTCTGTTTGTGATTCATCCGTAGTCGGATGTTGTTCTTGTATGTTGTATTGTTGTATTCATGTGGCATTGTATGCCTTTTGTATGTATCCCCATCTATTATGTAATGTTGATGTAATGATATCCACCTTGCAAAAGCGTTTCAATATGCGGTTCTATCCTTGGTGGGACCTTCGAGTCTCTTTAGGATAGTATCGCATATTGGGCGTGACAAGTTGGTATCAGAGCCTCGACCGACCTTAGGAGCCCCCTTGATTGATCGTTTTTAGCGGCCGAGTTGTGTCTAGAAAAATGTTTTGAGTCATTTAGGATTATATATATCGGAGAGTTTGGAATTCTTTTTACTCCCCAGTCTCTTCATCGCTCTGGTAAGGCATCCTGACGTAGAGTTTTGACTCTTCTCTTCTCAAATTTCACTAAAATTTTTTTAGGATCACGCGGGTATCTTGGAATCGTTCCGATGATTTTATGATGAGAACATTGTCTTGGTGCCTCCTGTCAGGGGTTTAGTGGAAGTGTCCCGGGGAGTTGAGCTCTGAGGTGTTGTCGTCATAATTTTATCGTTGCAGTTCTGGAATACCTGAGTTTAGTACGCCGACATAGAAAATCTCTTTTATGCAGTTGTTGGTGAGATAACCCCGATAACCCAGTACTGAGGTGAGTACGGGAGTATTGCCATAACTCGTATAACGGATGCTTTTCGAAGGTTGAGGTACACAATTTCCGAAGGTTTCTTGGTTATGTGTTGACGGATGGATACAGCTTGGATGTAGGTATTGTTAGTTTGGGTGAGATATATTGCTTCCCCTGTATCCCCAACACCAGATTGCATAACCAGAAAGTTTCGGGAGTTTATAGGTGGGAATTCAAGTAGCTCCTAGAATATCTTTTCGACAGATGAATGATATGAGATTGGGGTTCGACGTCTAGTGGTCCGCCTATCCACGGTTGGTTTTACAGTGGTCTCGTTGTGTCTTAAAGAATCCTCGGCTATGCCGATTCGGGGACACTTCGTATGTCATGTGCACTGCCTTGCACATGATGGTGTTGTACGATTGAGCTCGTGTGGGCCCCACCACGAAAACTTCAGACGAAATCTCTATCATATGTTTGTTCCAGCTTATTCTGCAAGCCAAATCCTTTGTTTTGTTTTATTTGTGGTATTCGAGTTGCTTCGAAGTCAAATGTTGAATCCATACCTTTCCTAAATGGTGTTCTCATATTTCTATGGGAGTACAAATCCTTTTGATCATCGAGATTGTCATGTTAATTCTTTTCCAACCGGCGTGTTTCTCTTCAAGTGCATCCGTTCATTCCAACATTTGCGAGATCAATTCTAAGTTTTCTCAACGGTGTTTGTTTCATACATCCCAAGTTGTCTTTGTTTTCCCGCCCTCCCACCCTTTTTCTTCAAGGACTCAGATTTCGTAATCATGTATCCTTTTATTGGTGGGAAGTCTCTTCATTCTTTTCTTTCAATGTTCTTATCCGGTGATTTCCCATGAAGATGCTCACGAGCTTCAAGTTCATCATCCTTCGTTCTTTTTGCTTCTCCGGTGGATCCAATTCAAGATTTCAGTGTTGATCATATTCTTTTCCTCGTGTCAAATGCTTTCTCATGCCGGTGCACCTCTCAATCACTCACCTCTTGCTATTCATTTGTTCCAAAGTGTTGAAGATATCTCAGAAGATTTGTGTTTCCATTCTCAATCCGTTCAAGATATTTCGAGGTTGTTATCTCATTCAAGCCATTTAATTCAACCGGTGCAACCTCTCTTTAAAATTGTTCAACGATGTTTTCTTTTGAGTGGGCCCTAACCCACAGGTCTTTTCCCAGGATCTTACCTCACTCTTCTAATTATTCCGGAGCCATTCCTAATTCTTTTCGAAGTTTGACGTAAGAATGAATTTCATCAGTCAGATGTTTTCCAAGATCGATTTCAAATTATTTTTCCTTCTTGGCTCAACCTCTTTGTTTTTCATTCTCCCGGAGTATCTCCACAATTCAGGGTGGTTCCCATCATCATTCTCAACATTTGAAGACCGAAGAAGAGTTCCTCTTAAATCCTTACCCGTTCTTCCAAAGATTCATAGTTCTAGCTTATGTCATCCTCTCATAATTGTTTTCGATTGTGAGAATTCTTTTCTTACCATCCGGAGCATTTCATGAGTTGTTTCCATTTCTTTCCTCCGAAGGCCATCATGTCATAATTCTTCATTCTCAGCGTGTAGCTATCGTTGTCGAAATCTTACCGGTGCATCGTTCAAATACCCTCTAATCAGTTCATGATCTCTTCGTTCTCATGTATCTAAATCCCCTCAAGTATCTTCATTCGTTTTCCAATTCTTCCCGGTGAATTGTGCCTTGCTACGTTCATTTTCAATTCTTATGGTGGTTCATTCAAGATTTCACTTCCTTCGTTATCATATCAAATATTCGTCGTTTCCAAATCCCACCGGTGGTTCCATCAATACCTTCTCAAGTTTGCGCTATATCTCTCTTAATCCTTTCTACGAGAATAAGTAGTATGCCAAATCCATTGCTTGTCATCAATTTAATTGGTGAAGGATGAGCATAATGTAATTCTTATTCTTGTTTCATCGAGTAAATTCAATTCTTTTCTTCCGGAGATTGTTCATGATGAAGTAATTCTCGTTTCTAGTGTTTCATATTTTCTTTTCCGGAGTTCCAAGTTTTTCCGCTTTATCTCGTCACAAAGCTCCATCTAAATCATCGCAAGTCTTCACCCTGTGTTTTCAACTTATCTTTCTGTTTATCATCCTTTTACTACTAGAGTTCTTCATGGAGGCTCTACATGGTGGTTCATCAAGGATTCTTTTCATTCTTCAATTGTTCTTCAAGATTTCTCTTGAAGTTATGATCCGCCAAGCTATACTCTAAAATAAACATGGTGCTCAACACATGTTTTGTTTTGAGGAGCTCAAGTATTCTTCATATTGCATTCCAAACTGCAATTCTTCTCCATTATCTTTTGAGGTGGTGTTATGTCATTCTTGACAATTCCCTTCGTGCTTCATGATTCATATGTTGTCAAGAATGAGGTACTTTAAATCCACCAATCTCTTCGTTGGAGTCATCTTGTGTCATGTTTCACCTAAAGCCTTCCCAAAGGAATGTTGCTATTGTGGTGCTTATCAATGATCCAAGTTTTCTCCTATCCTCTCGGCGAAAGCAGTTTTGCATCTCTTTGGTGCTCTCAATATAATCAATGGTTTCCATTAGTGGCCGCTTGTCACCTCATAGTCTCGAGATGTTTTCCATAAGCCCACAACAAGCTTGTGCTTCCCGTTGTTGATTTTCCAACAACTACGTTCAATTCCTCATGTCAGGATGCTTTTCAAATTCAATTGTGGTAGAAGTTGTCTTTTTCTTCTCCATTCTTTTATTCCAATGATCTATCTTCTTTTCGTTCTTCCGGAGGCATGGTGATGTTGCTCTCTTCAACCATCACCTCGTTTTTTTAGGATCGTGTTTTTTTTCTTGCTTATCCATTAACCGAATTGTTGTGTCATCTCTTCAAGTTCTTTTCATCTTATCAAGTTTTCTTCTCTTTTCAACCGGAGTGCTGTCTGAAATCCTTCTTACCCCTTGTGCCATTCTTTCAATAGTTCCGGAGGCAGTGTGTTGTTGATTTCATCAAGTATCATCCCATCTTCTCAAGCTCATGTTCTATTCCTTCCATGTTCAACCGGAGTGCTGCCGGAATTCTTCCTCTCCCATCTTGTTTTAACCGCAGTGGTTTTGAATTCTATCTTGTCCATTAAACTCTTGATTCATGTCTTTGCAATCTTCAAGTTCTCGTAATACTCCTTGTTCATGTTTTTCTAACGGATTGTTTACAATCTCGTTCATCTCTGTTATACTCTTTCTTTTAAATTGCTCAACCTCTCAAGGTTCATGGTTTCACTCGTTCGTCAAAGAAGCAACTTTGTTTTACCTCTCCTCTTCCTTTTCTCTCCGGTGCCATCCTAGATCTCGGGACGAGATCCTCTCGTAGTGGTGGAGTGTTGTAACGCCCCGGATACAACTTTCCATATTCGTAACTCCAACTCTTGCCTTTTCCGGAGATGCGATATGATATTTCCTTCGTGGTTGGGTTTTTGTCTTTGTTTTGCTTTTTGTTCATGTCATGCATTCATCATTGCATCATTTGCATTGCATCATGTCATCATGCAACCCTTTTAAAAACTCAACTTCATAAATCGGGTGGATCCTCAGTCCATTTAAATTGAGGGATATTCACATGGTGATTTCTCTTTATAACATATCCTCCTAATATTTATGGAGCTATTATAAAATTATTCCATTTATTTGGAATTAACCATAACCCACTTGCAAAATATCCCATGCCTTTGTTATCTTAATTCTTGGTCTCCAACCTTGCCATATATTCTTTCATCATATTCCGGAGCTCCACCGAAAATCCGAACATTTTTGGACACTTCAAAAACCTAGTCCTAGTTCAAACCCATTTGAATTTCAAATGAGTTTGAATTTAATTTCCTGCAATCATGGTCTTTTCTATTTTCTCGGAACAAGCACATTTTTGCGAGCCCGGGAAAATTATCCCCATGCCCAAATTCTTGCCCACTCATTTCTTTTCTCTCCCTTTCTTTCTTTGCTTTTCTGTTTTTGGAAGAGATTTGAAGAAGGGAGAGAAGAAGCCCTCAACCTCGTGCCACTAGGCCAGGTCGGCCCACCAATCCCCGTGAGGCCCAATCCTTCCTAACCCTAGCCCAATTGATCCCCTTAATCCCTCGCTCGCTAGCCCTCTCTCTCTCGATCCCGTGCCTCTCCCTCGACTCACTCTAGCGCCGCCGCACGCTCACAGCCAGCGCAGAGAGCGAGAGCTCCCTGCGCCCGATCCCCTCGTTTCCCTTTCCTCGATCCCGAGCCCGAGCGCGCAGCCCTCGACCTTCCCCTCGCTCCCGTGCTCCGCCCTCGCCGGAGAAGAGAACCAGGACGGAGCCCCATCGGCCTCCTCTGCACCCCACCTCTCCATCTCCCCCTCGCCCGCGACCCGAGCTATGCGCTCATGGCTGCGCCATGGCCGCCTCCCTCCGCTGCCGTCGCGCCCTTCGGTCTCTGTGCCTCGCGACCGCGCCAAGTCTGCCCCGTCTCCTCGCGCCGGCCCTGCCGCCAAGCCCTGCCGCCGGAGCTCGCCTTCGTCCTGACTCCGGCTAGATCAGGCCCCTGCTTGTCGCGCCCCGCCGGAGGGCCACCCTGCGCGCGACCTCGCCGGGCCTTCTCTGCTGCCCTCCACCTCGCCAAGTCCCGTGCCAAGCCTCCGCGTCGCCGGAGCCCTGTGCAGCTGCGCTGCTGCCTGCCTGCACCTCCTCGCCTCCATGCCGTCCCCGCCGTCAAGCTCCATGCCACTGCCCCTGCTTCCCTTCGAGCCCTCCTCTGCGTCGCTCGCTTAGGCTACCAGCAGCCTTAGCACGCCAAGGCCCAACCCAGCGCCGCATCTTACTCAGCCTGCTGTTCCATCGCCTCCTTGCTGCTGCCAAACGAGGCCCTGGTGTTCCTTCGTTTTGGACCGACAAGACCCGGACTCCGAACGCCAAGTACAACAAGGAACCCCGAAGGACTTGGATGCGCCAAGTTCCTCTCCGACACGTGTACAACTACCGTCGCCGTGTACCACTACTTCCACTACCGTCGCCACATGAACAACTACTTCCCACGATGACCCGTGAACGACTACTTCCTCTACATCGTACCGAACTCGACCCGCTCCAAAAATGCACGTTTCGAAGGTATAACCTCGAGACGCCGCCCGTGAACGAATGCATGTTGTATGAGATGCTCGTGTTTGCACCGTGCCCGTTTGCTTCATGCACGTTCCTCCTCGTTTGCCATGTCGTCGACCCGTGGGAACCCCGTAACCGGGATCACCCCACCATGTTCCGCACATCCGCACACTTCTCGTTTGCATCGGTATCTCCTCGAGTTATCGGAACCGAGATGTTGCCGTGGCATCATTTTCGGATTCGTCGCCGTGGCACCCTTTTCCTTCTGCCATGGCGACAAATTCTTCATAACATGCTCATGCCAATGTTTTCATAAAATTGCTTAAAACTTGCATATGTCATCCGCATCATGATAACAACAATTAAAATGTTTAAAATTATTGTTGCATTAAATTGCTAAATAACATGGGGATTTTCCGGAATTGTTGTTTGTGCTTCCGGCCTCATTTAAACTTGCCTAAATAGTTAGTTTAATTATGCTTCACCTCTTGCCATGTTTAACAACATTTAATATTGTTGAGTAGCTCATAACCGAGAGAGAACTAAATAATTGATGTGGTGTTTCGTCAATATGCAACTCGTTGCATATTGAGCTCCACTTAGCTTGTAGTATTGTTTGTTGCACTTTGCCATGCCATGCCTCATTAAACCGGACATGCATCATACTTGATTGTGCATCATGCCATGATTATGCTTGTGTGTTTACCATGTTGTTTGTTTCTTTCCGGTGTTGCTTCTTAGTTCCGGTAATGTTGCGGTTGTGAGGATTCGTTCGACTACTCCCGTTCGTCTTCTTCATGGACTCGTTCTTCTTCCTAGCGGGATTTCAGGCAAGATGACCGCTACCCTGGATCTCACTACTATCATTGCTATGCTAGTTGCTTCGTTCTATCGCTATGCTGCGTTACCCATCATTTGTTCTTCAAGCCTCCCAAATTGCCATGAACCTCTAACCTTTGACACCCTTCCTAGCAAACCGTTGTTTGGCTATGTTACCGCTTTGCTCAGCCCCTCTTATAGCGTTGCTAGCTGCAGGTGAAGTTGAAGATTGCTCCATGATGGACAGGATTATGTTGGGATATCACAATATCTCTTATATTATTAATGCATCTATATATTTGGTAAAGGGTGAAAGGCTCGGCCTTATGCCTGGTGTTTTGTTCCACTCTTGCCGCCCTAGTTGCCGTCATACCGGTGTTATGTTCCCGGATTTTGTGTTCCTAACGCGGTCGGGTGATTTATGGGACCCCCTTGACAGTTCGCTTTGAATAAGACTCCTCCAGCAAGGCCCAACATTGGTTTTACCATTTGCCTCACCTATTACCTTTTTTTCCCTTGGGAGTCGCGCATCCCAAGGGTCATCTTTATTTTAGCCCCCCCGGGCCAATGCTTGTCTAAGTGTTGGTCCAAACTAGAGCCACTTGCAGCGCCACCTCGGGGAAACTTGAGGGCTGGTTCTAGTTGTACGTAGTGCTCATCCGGTCGTGGCCTGAGACGAGATACGCGCGGCTACTATCAGGATGTCGGCACGCCGGGAGGTCTTGCTGGTCTTGTTTTACCATTGTCGAAATGTCTTGTAAACCGGGATTTCGAGACTGATCAGGTCTTCCTAGGAGAAGGTCTATTCCTTCGTTGATCGCGAGAGCTTGTCATGGGCTAAGTTGGGACAGCCCTGCAGGGTATAAACTTTCGAGAGCCGTGCCCGCGGTTATGTGGCAGATGGGAATTTGTTAATATCCGGTTGTAGATAACTTGACACCAGATCCGATTTAAAATGCATCAACCGCGTGTGTAGCCGTGATGGTCTCTTCTCGGCGGAGTCCGGGAAGTGAACACGGTTTCTGGGTTATGATTGACGTAAGTAGGAGTTCAGGATCACCTCTTGATCATTTCTAGCTTCACGACCGTTCCTTTGTTTCTCTTCTCGCTCTCTTTTGCGTATGTTAGCCACCATATATGTTTAGCCGCTGCTGCAACCTCACCACTTTACCCCTTCCTTTCCCATTAAGCTTTGCTAGTCTTGATACCCATGGTAATGGGATTGCTGAGTCCTCGTGGCTCACAGATTACTACAACAACAGTTGCAGGTACAGGTTATGTGATGATCTTGACACGAGAGCGATGTTGCTTGTTTTGGAGTTCTTCTTCTGCTTCTTCGATCAGGGAATAGGTTCCAGGTCGGCAGCCTGGGCTAGCAGGGTGGATATTGTTTGAGTTTCTGTTTGTGATTCATCCGTAGTCGGATGTTGTTCTTGTATGTTGTATTGTTGTATTCATGTGGCATTGTATGCCTTTTGTATGTATCCCCATCTATTATGTAATGTTGATGTAATGATATCCACCTTGCAAAAGCGTTTCAATATGCGGTTCTATCCTTGGTGGGACCTTCGAGTCTCTTTAGGATAGTATCGCATATTGGGCGTGACACTCATGAAGACCTAGGGCATTTGAGGAAGCCCATCGTTGGAATATACAAGCCAAGTTATATAATGATAATTCCCACTAGTATATGAAAGTGACAATATAGGAGACTCTCTATATGAAGAACATGGTGCTACTTTGAAGCACAAGTGTGGAAAAAGGATAGTAACATTGCCCCTTTTCTTTTCTTCTTTTTTTTCTTTCTTTTATTTTTTTGAGTGGGCTTCTTTGGCCCCCTTTTTTATTTAGGCTTCTTTGGCCTTTCCTTTGTTTTTTACTTTTTTTCTTTTTTTTCATGGGGCAATGCTCTATAATGATGATCATCACACTTTTATTTACTTACAACTCAATATTACAACTCGATACTAGAACAAAGATATGACTCTATATGAATGCTTCCGGCGGTGTACCTGGATGTGCAATGATCTAGCGTAGCAATGACATCGAAAACGGACAAGCAATGAAAACATCATGCTAGCTATCTTACGATCATGCAAAGCAATACGACAATGAATGCTCAAGTCATGTATATGATGATGATGGATGCATGGCAATATATCTCGGAATGGCTATGGAAATGCCATGATAGGTAGGTATGGTGGCTGTTTTGAGGAAGATATAAGGAGGCTTATGTGTGATAGAGCATATCATATCACGGGGTTTGGATGCACCGGCGAAGTTTGCACCAACTCTCGAGGTGAGAAAGGGCAATGCACGGTACCGAAGAGGCTAGCAATGATGGAAAGGTAAAAGTGCGTATTATCCATGGACCCAACATTAGTCATAAAGAACTCACATACTTATTGCAAAAATTTATTAGCCCTTGAAACAAAATACTACGCGCATGCTCCTAGGGAGGAGGTTGGTAGGAGTTAACCATCGTGCACCCCCGACCTTCATGCAAAGATACCCAATCAAAATACAATGCGCGCCAATTGGGTTACATAGTTAGTAGACCACACGTGCATGCTTCGGGAATCACAAACCTTAACACCAACATCCTTACTAAACACAACCATCTACTAGTACCTCCCACATATTATCACCTCTATATCGCAAAACTATTGCAAGGAATCAAACATATCATATTCAGTGATCCACAAGTTTATGTAGGATTTTATGACTAACCATGTGATTGACCAATTCCTGTCATCTCTCTAAATAGATATAAGTGAAGCAAGAGAGTTTAATTCTTTCTACAAAAGATATGCCCACGCTCTAACAAATATAAGTGAAGCAAAAGAGCATTCTACAAATGGCGGTTTTCTATGTGAAGAGAAACACGCAATCCAAACTTCAAAAGATATAAGTGAAGCACATGAAGCATTCTATAAAGCCATACTCAAAAAAAATTAAGTGAAGTGCAATGAGAATTCTATAAATCAACAAGGACTATCTCATACCAGCATGGTGCATAAAAGAAAAATGAAAACTAAATGCAAAAGACGCTCCAAGACTTGCACATATTGCACGAACGAAACGAATACGAAAACATACCGATACTTGTTGAAGAAAGAGGGGATGCCTTCCGGGGCATCCCCAAGCTTAGACGCTTGAGTCTCCTTGAATATTTACTTGGGGTTCCTTGGGCATCCCCAAGATTGAGCTCTTGCCTCTCTTCCTTTTCCTCATATCGAGAAATCCTCGATTAAACACTTCATCCGCACAAAACTTCAATAGAAAACTCGGTAAGATCCGTTAGTATAATAAAGCAAATAAACACTCTAAGTACTGTTGCAAACCAATTCATATTTTGTTTTTGCATTGTGTCTACTGTAATATAACTTCTCCATGGCTTAATCCACTCATGTAAATTGATAGATTCATCAAAACAAGCAAACTATGCATCAAAAACAGAAACTGTCAAAAACAGAACAGTCTGTAGAAATCTGAACATTCACCATGCTTCTGGTACCCCAAAAATTCTACCAAAATTAGGAAAAACAAAAAAGTTGTATAGGAAGACAGTGCAGAAAGAATCAGAACCATTTGACATTCCAGTTAAAAATGAAAAATCATGCACTACAGCCAAAGTTTCTGTCCTGCACTGTACAAACCAACAAGCATTGTAAACATCCTAAAGGCAAACCTTGGCACATTATTTTTATAATACAATGGAATTATACAAGGGGATAATTATTTTTGATGAAAAGTTTCTGTAATCAAGATTCACAAAGTTTCCATGAGCATGAACAAAGTTCAAGGCTACCTCCCACTTCAACAATGCTTGTCTTTCTCACTTTCACTTTCCTTTTTGAAAAGTTTTTAGGTTCCCCTCTTTATTTTTGTTTTGTTTTTAGACTATATAAAAGCACTCAACAGAAATAAATGACTCTCTAAAACTTCCGGTTGTCTCCCTGGCAACGCTTTCTTTAAAGCCATTAAGCTAGGCATATAGTGCTCAAGTAATGAATCCACCCGGATCCCAAGGTATATCAAAGCCAATTTTAATTAACAATGATTTGTAATAAAGTAACATATATCATGCAACAACAAAGTCTAACTCTCTTTCTATGCATCGGCATGTCATAAAAGAAAAATTCATGCACACATAGTAAAGGCCAATGCATAATATAAGCAGTTTCTTGTAATTTTATCATATTGGAAACATAGAGAGGTGGAGATATACTTCCACTCTCATAATAATTGCAAGTAGGAGCAGCAAGCACATGCATATTATATCTATCAAAATTATCATGTGTAGGAGTAAAAGGCAACCCATCAATACAGTCCTTAATAAGCACAAACTTCTCTGATATAGTGAAGTTGGGAGAATTCAAAAAGATAATAGGACTATCATGCATGGGTGCAATAGCAACAGTTTCATGTTTAACATAAGGAACTATAGCAAGTTCATCTTCATAATCATCATTCATATTGGCATCTTGGCCACAAGCATAGCAAGCATCATCAAAAAGGGATATTTCAAGAGAATCAACGGGATCATAGCAATCATCCTTCGGTAAGCACGAAGGGGAATTAAACAATGTATGAGTTGAAGAGTTACTCTCATTAGAAGGTGGGCACGGGTGATCAATCCTCTCTTCCTCCTTTTGTTCTTCGCTCTCCTCATCATCTTTTTCATCCAATGAGCTCATAGTTTCATCAATTTCTTCTTCCATAGCTTCCTGCAAAATATTAGTCTCTTCTTGGACAACAGAGACTTTCTCAATAAATGTATTAATATTGTAATTGTATTCATAATTTTCATAGCAATATCTAAGTATAGCAAAAATTTCTGGTCTATAAACTGAATCATCAAAATCGTCAAACGCTTTAAACATAGATTGGGAAAGGAAAAAAAATACTATAAGCTATTAATGAGTTTACTACCAAACTACCTTGCTAATATCTATCAATTTTTCCTAAGTTTGGGTTATGCCAAATATTTGCTTGCCAAAATATTTGATGCAGACCAATTTTACCGTACAACTTAGCTTTTTATACATTTTTGTATTCTAAATGATCTATGAAGCATCAGTGTAATGCGAATGCAACTTCAAATGGTTGATCATCCATCCTACTTTTTTTACCCCTATAAAGATAGCATACACATAGCTAATCTAGATTGGGTCGCCTGGGAAAACAAGCCATGCGTCGCTCTCCCAGCGAGACATGGGTGCTTTGAAAACCAAGGTGCCATGAGTTTCTTCGCCACCGCCAAAGGAGGCAGCCGTGTGAAGCATGTGCGTTAGACGGTGGTGGCGGGGCCCTGCCTAGCAGTTGCCCTGTGGTGGTGGTTAGGGCATCTCCAACAGCTGTAAGATAGGTGTTGGTAAATTTGTCACCTAGGACATAGTGATGATGTGACATGTAATAAATGTGGAGAGAGAGCAAAGTTGTACTACCTCCGCCCGGGTTTATTGGTCCCCATTGTATTTCGTGCCAAATTTTAACCATAAGTCAAACTAACAAAATGTTCACGCATGTCACCAAACATTATATTTTTGAAAACTATGTTCAAATACGAATTCAATGAGATGATTTTTCTTGACATGCATTAACATTTTGTTAGTTAAATCTTTAATCAAAATTTGACACAAACTATAAAGGGCATCTATAAACCAGGACGGAGGTAGTATGTAGAATAACCAACAACCTTTGCACAAGCTCCAAGGTGAAATAGAGAGCAATCACATTTATTTTCTCATCATCTATTGAATAGCTTAGATACAACCTATTGGAGTAGTTGTATGATAGCTTGTTGGTTGATGACATGGAATTTACCAACAAGACTAACATACAATCCATTGGAGATGCCCTTATGGGCAGGCGCATGGGTAGGTGGCATATTCGGTTGTGCGGTGGCCGGTGGGAAGTCTTGGTCTAGTGACCGAGCTTGGCAGTGTGCTTCCAGGGAGTGAAGCTGAAGCGTTTATCCCAACTCTGCGCGTGGAGCTGAAAAAGTTCTGAAACAACCCTAGGCCATTAGCACCATGGTTTGGTCTTGAGCAAAGAAGAGGAACACGTGTACTGAGTAACCAAAAACACATATTAGGTGGAACAAGATGGACAGGACCATACATACTGAACACATCACCCCATGTTTAAACGGAACTAGCCGTGTGACTAACCAGTAGACAAGCGAGTTTTAGGTCCGTGGAATGAATAACTCGGTGGATTGAAGATCGGTGCAGAGTAAGGCTGGCTTGAACAAAGAGAAGAGATGCACACACATGCACATCACAGTAGGGTGTTGCGCCGGCCTATTGCTAACATCATGTGGGTGTGCTTCGATGGTGTGAATCAGCATGCGTCCAGGGCGAGGAGATTTGGACACGTGAGCGTTGGGCCATATTTGGTGGGTTCTTTCCTTCTGAATCTGATGGTGGAAGATATACGGTGTTAAGAATGACCTGCGCAGGACTTTAGAAGAAGATGACAGGTGCATGTCTTTGCTAGATAAGTGGATGGGATTGATATGAGACATATGATGTAGGGCAAGGTTTATATGTTCGTATATGCATCATTGATATGCTAAGATTTCTCTGACAAAAATAATAAATTGTAGTATAAGATCACCACGTGGAGAAAAAGCTGGAGATCGTTCATCTCAAAAGCAGGCTCAAGTATTATTACTCCTTTTTGACAGGGACGGACAAGCTCAAGTAGATCTCTCAATGGCCGATAAATAGCCGCCACCGTCTCGGTGTTTGTTCAATCAACCAGATGGCAATGTCCATGACATGTTGAAATAAGGTTTCTTTGACCTCTTTCTATCTTGACAACGCTCCGATTCAGCATTAACGAAGTACTACTAGCTATAGTGTATATAATCTTGCCGTCAAGCTCCTGCTAAGACAGGTCTTTTCAATCTTGGTGTCACAGACATAAGTTGAACATGAAGTTACCATGCTTCATCCATGGTCGCCGCCTCGCCTGCCAGGTTCCTAAGAGCATCTCCAGCCGTTGGCCCCACAGAGGCGCCTAAAATCGCCGCCTGGGAGCGAGCCGGCGCAAAAAAACGGCTTGGGGGCGAGTTGGCCCCCAGTCGCCGGCCCCAGGGCCGCCTCCAGGCGCGTCTGATTTAAAAAAAAACACACGGCGAAGTTCGATTAAACACGGCTAAATTTCGGCAAACTTTGGCATATATTTTCGCGACGCGTTACATAGCAAATGTAACTAAAAAAAGAAATCACTGAGTTCGGCCTTGACGCCGAGCAGCGCCGGAGAGCCGGAGGAGTGGGAAGAAGATCGCGACGAGGAGTGGGAGGAGGAATACGAGGAAGTGACGAACCTCCTGGGCATCCATTGCCCGGCGCGTCGGCGGTGGGCCGGGGCGGCCGGGGGAGGGTATGCAAGCGGCGGGTCGTTGCCGCCCTCAAGGTGCGCCAGCACGCCCTCGAGCGTACGGACGGGGACTCCCCACCACACTTGGCGCCCGACGCTGTTCTTCGTGCCGCCCACCACCGGCGCCCCGTTGGTGGACGCCGGCCACTGCTCCTGACGGCGCTCGAAGTACGCCGCCCATGCCGCGTCGTTGTTGGCGGCGTACTGGGGGAGGGCGAGCTGCTCGTCAGTGAGGGAGGCGCGCACGAGCTCGACCTCGGTGGCGAAGTAGGGCGGGTGCGCCACGGCGTCGGGCAACGGGGGAACGGGCACTCCCCCGTTGCTGAGCCTCCATCCCATCGGCCCGGCGCGCATGTCCGGCGGCGCCGGGATGTTGGCCTCGAACAGGAGCCACGACTCCAGTTCGCGGAGCAAGCGGCGGCCGAAGCCATTGGCCGCCACAGCGTCGCCAGGGAAACGTGCGTCCATCGGGCACGCGAGAGAGGGAGAGGGAGGGCTCGGCGGCGGCGCACGCGAGAGGGAAAGGGAGGGCTCAGCGGCGGCGCACGGGAGAGGAAGAGCTCGGCGGCGAGGGCTGGTGTGGCCAGAGGCAAGGGAGGTTACCGGCTTAAATAGCCGCACCCCGTATGTACGCTTGGTGGGAGGGGAGGCATCGCCGCGCCGCCCCGTGACGCGCCGCGCATGAGAAATCAATGGCAAGGCTGACCTGCGGAGGCAGCGCGGCAGCCTTGGCATTGATTCCCGCGGGAACCGAGGCGATGAGGGCGACGAAACGCCCGTCTCGCTGACTCGGCGGGCCCACGGCTGCTTCGCGCCAAAACCACTCGCCCTGCGCCCCCAGGCGCCCCCAGCGCGCCGGGTTCGGCCTGGGTCCGCCGGCGCTGATTTCGGCCCAGGCCGGCGAAAATCGGGCTCCTGGTGGAGTGACTGGGCCGTTTTTTCAGCGTCGGCACGAAAAAATCGTCTGGGAAGGCCGTTCTGAGGGCGCGGCTGGAGATGCTCTAAGCTTCCTTCACACGAGTACATTAAGTTTGGTCAAGGCTACATATATACACTTAACTTGACTTACACGTTGCGACATTTGAGGAAATCGGAGCTATCTCATGTACTTCTGTCCCCTCCCGCAAAAAAAAGGTACTTATGTCCCGGCAAAAAAAAGGTTGTATACTCCTGCCACATGCACGTCAACACATCCTTACTAGAAGAACGCCCGTGTGTTGTAACGGGACACATTAACTTTAAGAGTTCAATATTACGACATTGGCGACCTTTTTTACCATCAAATCCTCACACACACAGACACACACTCTTCCTCACTCTCTATCCCCCTCTCCCTCTCTCTCTCTAACACACACATATCCATCTTATTGGATATGGACCATAATTCATCTATTTTACACATACACGCTAGTGCATAACAATATGGATTATGTGTATTATATTTGCCACCAGAACTGAGGGAATTAATTTCATGTAAATCGACCAGCCACAGCTCCAAGAATACGCGGACGAGGTGGCTCGGGTCGGCGTCGGCGCCGTCCAACGCAGGCCACGGGCCCGCTTCCAAGTGCACGTGCAATGCACGTCTTCACAAATATTATAACCAGATGTGAAAAATCACATGCATAGAAAAGACATTCTGATAGCAATCCAAATACCATACTCAATTGAATACCTAACCTTGACAATACCCTTATTTCTATGCGCCAGAAAAAATGGAATAGCAAAGCTAAGTATGCCTACATACGCTCAGATTATATATAAGAATCTTGGATGAACAATTGCAACAAAGCACTAAGCAGCGATAAATTTAAATAAAAAATCCATTAACTATGCAGGCAGCAGGCTTGTTACAACATAGAGAGATAGGAAAATGTCACCTCCAGTAATGTAGCGCAAAGGATTGGAACGAAGCATGAATGAGCGGTTGTCTGTTCTTCTCCATGTACATGGATCAGCAGTAGAGGCCAAGTATATAAGTACTTGACCGAACTCCACTCTTCGTGTACGGAGAGCCATGTCACCTTCTCGCCACTGCAGCATGGGAGGACGGCTGGTTCACATGACCCTCCAGCTGGGGGATCCATGGTGGCTGACCGTCGAGCTCGAGGCAGAGAAGTTGAGGGCAGTAGTGGCGAGATCCATGCCGGCCAACCGGGCGAAGAGGAGGTCGTCGGGAAGGGACACATCGGCAAGATCCGGTCACCACGCGACCTGAAGAGCAACAATGATCTCCACAAGCTGTAGGCCGACGGCGTGCTCCATCCCCTGCGATGGGGTGACCATGGCGGTGGCAACAGCTCCTCATGCTCGCCTCGATCTCGGCGACACACCCTGAGTGTAGGAGGCAGCAACGACCTCGACGAAATCATGGCCTCCATCTCGGAACGCAATCATGTCGCTCTAAATAAATGGATTCAATCATGTGACTCTAATTACTTCGGATTGTTATGTGCACACTAAGCGGGGTGCAGTTAGGAAAGAAAATGTTTTCTAATTAAAGTGATTGAGTGATTTAAGGTAAGGTTAATTAATTTAGATTTGATTTCTAGTGATTGTTAGTAAAGTATGATGCGTCTTTAAAATCTTTTATTTGTTTTCTTAAAATCTATTATTTGTTTCCTAAAGAAATTTGCAATAATGGAAGGTATCGGTTGATTTGGATAAGTTAGTAAATTTAGATCCGTGATTGCGTGCACGTTTGGAAAGTGCTGATTTGCAAGGAAAGAGCTGAGGGGTAAATAAACCGGTGAATAAGACACCAGCATCGAGAAAAACTTACGACGGTTAACATATGAAAAAACCGGACGAAAGTGGTGGGACGAAAAAAAAACCTGAAAGCGAGACTACCAACTGCTTCATTAGAAGTAGAGATCATGTTCGCGCTGCCGCTGGCGCTGCATGTGCGTGCGTCTTGTCTTTCCCTCGGGTTCATTGCAAAGCCACTTTTCTTGTGTGACCATGACACGAAAGCCAGCTCAGTGATTATATGTTTGTTATCATTCATCGATTGCCGTAAGCTTGAGGCTTGTGGACATCTTGGAACATACTTGTCCTGTCCATCTTGTATCCATACGGCCATACCCAGCATACGACAACGCACAATGATAATACTACGTACTCCCTCCATTCCACAATGTAGTGCTTCCTCTATCTATGTGCTTCAACTTTGACCGTAAATTTAACTACCAAGACCGATTGCGGCGGGAGCAAAAATTATATCAGTGAATTCGTATTCGAAAGAAGTTTTCAATTATATAATTTTTTCTTCCGCCGCAGTTGGTCTTGTTGGTTAAATTTACGGTCAAAATTGAACCTCGGGAAGCGCGGGCGCACTATATTTTGGAATGGAGGGAGTAGTAAACGCACATGCAATGCGTGATGATGCATGATGCCTTTGATACGAGATTGACACCTAGGTGAATGTCTACGTACGTTAGGGCCTGTTTGATTTCAAATAAGTCACCAACTTATAAGTCAAAAATAAAAAAATGACTTATTTTGCCAAACAAACCCGACTTACAAGTCACCCCAACTTATAAGTCATAAGTTGCTCCACCGCAACTTAAAACTTATAAGTCACCCCTTTTTGCATGGGTCCCACCACCTGCATGATATTGATTGGTGTGGAAAGGTGTGTCAGGTGACTTATAAGCCAGATGACAACCAAAAGGCGTGACTTATAAGTCACTGATTTTAAGTCACCTGACTTATAAGTCAGGTGACTTATTGGAACCAAACAGGCCCTTAGCTGGCAGGTATGGTCTGTTGTGTTCTGTTGTGTGATGATCACATGGGGAGCTAACCAGCTCAGTAATTATGCACGCCATCATGAGGTTGGGAAACCTTAAGCATGTGGACATCTCAAGCCGTACTTGTCCGTTCCACGTCCAAGCATAGTGCACGACAACACATCATCATCACAGAAGAATATGAGCACTCGCCTGCTTGCGGTATTAAGGCAATCGCCGACAGCAGGTACATCATTGAGATTAGGATCTTGGTGACACCACATTCCGAGACTACTGCTATTTAATCATCAGGAGCGCCCCGTTTCTGGTACCCATCATCCATCAACATTACTTACCACAGCAAGTACATCTGTACTTGACTCTCCTCAAGCAAACACAAAGAACAGAAAGTAATGCAAGGCCCTAACACCAGTACCAAGTCCTTCAAGCACGAGTTCCTCAAGAAGCTCCTCTTGGGCCTCCAGCTCCAGGCACGCACGAGGAAATCTTTCGGCAGCGGTGCCATGAGCCTCCACGAGAGGAAGGTCGCCGTCAAGTTCTCCGCCAACGTCGCCATGGCGGCTGCGCGCTGTGCCACCCACACCGAGGCAAGGTGGCCCAGTGCCATCTTAGCCTCCGATGCGGGCGCCTTACCATCATCCGGCGCTTGCAAGGTGCAGAGGTGCAGGAGGATCGTGGTCACGTGCTGCCGCCGGAAGAGGAGCTGGATTAGATCAGGTCGCGCTGGTGGTGGCGCTGTTGCCAGGAGGCTGCTGAGGACGAGAACTATGGCGCTGAGGGAGCTGATACCGGGAGGCCGGGACGCCACCGTCGACGAGGTCACTCTGTTACGCGAGGCCATGGACTACACGGTGCACCTGCGCGCTCAGGTCGACGTGCTCCGCCGGCTATCGGAAGCCGTGCAAAGATCCAGCTCCAGCTCCCAGCAGGTACGTGACAATCTAGTTGCTTATTCCATTTATTGGTAAATTTCAATTTGTATGTAATAACTTGCTCATTTGGCATGCAGTATCAGCAGTGATGCTTTGGTCTCGGTGTGCACTTACAAAGGAGGCATGATTAAGTATGTGGTAGTGCTGTGCCAGTGCCTCTGCAGTAAGAAAAGCATTGTCTCCATGATGATCAGGGAGGAAACAGGCACAACTTTGCCTTGAGCAGAGCGGTGAAGAAATATATAGATCAGGATTTGCCTTGTTCTTCTAGGAGGTCAGATTGGTATATGTCTATGGTGCTTGCTACCTAGGCACCTAGCTAGTTGAGTGAAGAGACTACTCTTTGTAGATCAGCAAAGAAAATGGTGTCAGGAATTATGTGCTGCATCTAAAACATGTTGTGTTATTTCAAAAGAAAGGTATTAGAGAGTGTGAAAAGTTACTTAAATCGTGCATGCGTGTGCAGTTTGAATTCAAAGTATGTTCCGTGCATCCGTGCTAGATAGCTTGATAAAATGGTGCCAGGAATTATGTACTGCAGAAAAAATGTATAACAGTCACTGACTCAATGTAACGTGCTGTCTTTTCTCCATTGTTGAGTAACGTGATTGTATAAAAAACATAGGTTAGACTAGGAAATATTCTGGCTTGCCTTGTACTCCAAGTAGATCATTGTACTCCTATATATATGCCCACGAGGCTCAAGCAATACAACAACTATTCCACCAATCCCTCCCCTCTCCCTTTCAACATGGTATCTATCGCAAGTCGATCCTAAACCCTAGCCGCCACCGCTTCCGCACCTGCGCGCCGCCCCCGGGGCGGTTGGTCTCCTTGACCGCCGCCGGGGGCTGCGCCGCCCGTACCTAGGGATCGTCCGCCGGTCGTGTTGACCGGCTGTCCTAGAGAGTCTTTTTCCCGATCCTTTGATCCGGGTTTTCTCTCTTGCCGGTCGCTTTGATCGGCGTCTACTTTTTGGTTTTCCGGTCTTTGTGATCCGGTTTGCGTCGCCCACCGCCGCCGTCGACCCTGTGCGACTCTACTCCGACTTCGGCATCGACTACACCGGCGTCTTCACCGACCTGGCGGCCTCACGCGTCGTCCACGCGTCTCGGTCCGCCCGTCGCCCTGCGCCGGCCGTCACCGCCCTGCTCCGACCGGGACTCCTGCATCACCCCGACTCGGCGGCCTCGCGCCATGCGGCGGCCAATCATAGCTGCCCTGCCGCCCGCCGCCGCCGGCTTCATCTCGGACTCCGCCGCCACCACGCCTTCACCGAGCGGTGTCCCCGACCTCGCGCGCGATCGGCTTGATCACCCGCTCGCCGCCGCTATCAGCCTCATCTACGCCGCGCGACCGACCTGGCCCGTCGGTTACGCGCGCCTTCGCAGGTCCCGTGAAGATCGTCTCCGAGTTCAGCGCGCCCCTCCGTCGATCGAGCAACAGGCTGCCGCTGCGTCGCCCCGTCGGGCCGCAGCGCCGCCGCCCCGTGGTTCTCCTCCCGGCTGCACCGACCCGCGTCACCGCTGCGTCGCCCCTTCGGACCGTAGTGCCGCGGCCCGCGGTCTACCGCCGCCCCGAGGTCGTCCGCTCCAGGCCGTCCCCGTGACTGCACCGACCCTCGCGCCGCCGCTGCGTCGCCCCGTCGGGCCGTAGCGAGCGTGGCACGCGGTCCACGCCGCCGTCTCGAGGCCGTCCACGCGGTTGCACCACCCCGCGCTCCGCTGTTGTGCCGCCCCTTCGGGCTATAGCACCGCGGCCCGCGGTCCCTGCGACCGTCCCGAGGTCTTCCGTCGTCACCCCGACCTACCCGCCGCCGCCGCGTCGCCCCTTCGGGCCGTAACGCCGCGGCCCGCGGTCCACCGCCGTCACCGCGCGTCGACCTCCCGTGGTATGCGCCGCGCCGTCTCCCTTGGCGCGGGAACGCCACCGTCCACGCCGGTCTTCGTCATGCTGTCAGGGTTCTTCGCCTACGTCGAGCACCGCCGCCGCATTCCTAACCTAGCCGCCGCCGCCGCCTTCAGGCCGCCGCTGCCGCTCTTCTTTGGCCGCCGCCGCCGCTACCTTTGTAGCCGCCGCCGCCGCCCGTCCACCCCCTTCGTCTTCGTCCAGCACCAGTTCGTCGCCAGCGTCGCCGTCTTCTACCCCGACTGCTTCATCTACTCCGACAACCGCGGGCGACATTGGCCCCGCGCCGATTGGCGCCGCAACCGTCGTCGAGTCCTTCTCTGCTGGCCTCTCCGACTTCTCCGACATGGTGTACAGCTCGTGCAGGTCCCTCGTCTACGCATGCCCGGTGCTGGCAACACCGCCGCGTGCCTTCGTCCACGACGTGTCCCCGGGCCTGGCAAGCCTGGCGCGGCGCTTAGTCAACTTCGTCTTCGTCCGTCTACGCATGCCCAGTGCTGGCAACACCCGTGCGTGCCTTCGTCCACGATGTGTCCCCGGGCTTGGCAAACCCGCCGCGACGCGTCGTCAACATCATCTACTTCCTGGCGCACCACTACTTCGACACCACTGCGCCCATGCTAACTCGGCGCCCCCTTGCGCCCGCGGCTCCACGGCGACTTCCTCGACACCGGCTACCCCGACTCGACATCGACCACGGCATTCTTCGCACGGCTACCTCGACCACGGCTCCACCACCCACGCTCTCGGCTACATCGACAAACGGCACAAAGGGCTACCGCCTGCTTGAGCAACCTCGTTGGTTTCCACTCCAGCCACAACTCCGCGATGCATCGACCGTTACGGCTGTGGGGGGTGTCCGTCGGCTTGCCTTCGGATTCTCCTCCAGTCTCACCGTCTGCATCGCTACCGCTGTGACTGCGGGGGGATGTTGAGTAACGTGATTGTATAGGAAACATAGGTTAGACTAGGAAATATTCTGGCTTGCCTTGTACTCCAAGTAGATCATTGTACTCCTATATATATGCCCACGAGGCTCAAGCAATACAACAACTATTCCACCAATCCCTCCCCTCTCCCTTTCAACATCCATGGAAACAAATAGTAAAAGTTTGTAGATGCATACTTGCAGTTCCAGAAGTAGAGTCTCTGAACTTGTTTTACTGAACCATGGTAACAACTAACAATGTGAGATTTAATATCAAATTGTTGAGCTGCAACTGCAGGTTGTGCAATAGGTGCACGCACAAAATCTTCATCTAGAGCTGCAAACTCCCCAAGCTTTTTGTTAGCCATAATTCAAATCATTTTTAGTTATGATAAACTTGCATAAAGATAAACTAAGGACAAAACAAAGTAAAAACTAAAAAGTAAAAGTAAAAAAACAAGGGCTCTAGTCACCTTATTAAGGTAGCAGAAATGCTTCCCACCAACGGCACCAAAAAAAGGATTGATTACCTTTGATCTGGTTTCAGATGTAGATGGTTTTATTTCTCCCACAGATGTTACTGAAACCAAGGGAATGTCTGCTAAAGATAAAGGTGGTTTAATTTCTATGAGCATTTTTTTAATAGAAAACAGTTTCCCGGATCGAAAACACGTGGTTTACAAGAAGAAACAATGGCAAGGAAAATAAGACACGCCGCTAGCTCGCTTCGTTGTGTGCGGTGGTCCGGACTCAGATCGATTTCCTAGGACAATGAGCAGGTTGCTAAAGTGAAAAATTACGCAGTATCGGTAGGTACGCCAATCAGCTATTACCATCCACCATCGTATATTCTCTTTCCATGTTGTATAATGGTTTCTCATGTTTAAAGAATATTGATATTTCAGCATCTGCCCCCACAGCTGTACTATACATGCATGTCTGGCAGCAATGTGGCGGAACACTCTCTCTCTCTCTTCTCCCACACAATAAATTCGACAATTTCTGTCACTTTGTCTATTCTAAAACATCCATATAATTTAAACCATGTATTAGTTTTTGAAACTTTTTTTATATTTAAACTCCTTGGGTCGAAACCTATAAAATGAGATCAATCTTTGATATTATTCAATCAAGTTTAAACTCAAACGCATATTTCACATTTTGAAAATAATCAGTTTCACAATGATACAAACAATTTCACTTTATAGTTACTATTTCACAATTCAGAACATATATTTCACTTTTCACTAGCTTGTTTCGTAAAAAATACATTTAGTTCAATTGCACAATTTTCAAAAAAGATATTTCACTCTTTTGAAATAAACTGTTACACACTTTCAAATAATCATTTTCACAATGATACATTTAAATTTCACTTTTTGTAGTTACTCTTTTACAATTCAGAACCAACATTTCACTTTCCACTAGCTTTTTCAACAAAATCACATCTATTTCCATTACACATTGTTGAAATAACATATTTCACTCTTTTGGAATAAACTGTTACACATTTGTAAAAAAAAATCCTCAAAAAAATCACATCTATTTCAATTGCACATTTTTAAGAATTTATTTCACATTTCAAAAATAATCTGTTTCACAATCATACATTATAATTCACTTTGTGTGGTTACTAGTTCAAAATTTCTGAACCTATATTACAATTATATTTTGTGTGACACATTTAAATGTCACATCTATTTCAATTGCACATTTTTAGTGTATGTGAAATGGGTTTTTCATGTATCTGAAATATAACTGGGTTAAATAGATTTCTAGCGAAATGGGTTTGTTTCACATATTCCTAGTGAAAAAGGTTTGTTTCAGTTTTTCTAGTAAAATCAGTTTGGTCAACAAACGAAATGTGAAATGTTGAAAATTAAATGTGCTTGAAATATATCCAATATTGTTCTAGTTCTAAAGGTCTTGGTGCCAGGAGTTCAAATATAAATTATTTCAAAAACAAACTTATATTTCAAATGATATTGATGATTTAATTAAGTGAAGGTGAAATAAAAGGATGGATTTATATGTGAGAGAAGAGAGACAGTGGGTACTGTCACAATGCTTTTATCCCTGCCATATCAAGGACAAATACTTGGGGCCTATAGTCGTATTATGCCTAGTATTCAATTTGAACAATAGAAAGATGGGAATAATAGTTGTCCATGGCTCGGATCTTAAAGCATGTTGTCAATGATGAGATCCTTGCCGGGAGGTGCCGCTACTGGGCAAACTGACTTTCTGAGCAGGTTGCGGCATGTGGTGGTGCTATCTCACGACATCGGTGGATGTGGTGGTCACCAATTAGTCTTCATAAAGGATTTTCTCTTCAGATCCGGTGCCTACTGCCGGGGGCTCGTTCTTGCGAGGTTGCGGGGTGCCTACTGCTAAGGGCAAGCCGCAAGGAAAACCCATCGAAAAGTCATCGTGCACTTGCCGCTTGCCACTCTGCCTTCCTGTCTGGGAGCCGCCTCAACGACGGACACCTTGCCACACACATGTGACGTGCCGCTAGGGAAGTACCTGACGCCGCGTTCCTTGAGGCCGGCCCTCGGTTCACCGAGTGCCTTGGAGGACGACGAGACGAAAAGGAGCAGGGGACATAGTGGCGGCGGCTATGGTTCTACCCCGAGCCGCCAGGGAGAGGGCGCGGGGGTCGCGTATCCGGTTGTTCGAGCTAGCTGAGTGTATGCGTCTACGGCAGTGTAGTGCTCACATCCAGGCCGTCAACACGTACACATCCCGTTCACGCTGCCGCTGCTGAGTGTCAGCGCTGCGTGACGCTGCACGTGCAGCCATGCGCACGCGTCTTGTGTTTACCACTCAGCTCCCGGAGCTCCCACGTCCCCAACTTTCCAAAGCCATTTTTGCCGGTGCCGATGACCATAGCACGGGAGCCAGCTCGCTGATTATGTTTGTTATCATCATTATGCTCTTGAAACTTTCCAATATCTTGTGGGCATCTCGTATCATACTTGACCATCATGTATTCATGCCCGGCAAAGAGCAAACGACAACACAGAATGATACTACACATAATTTTATGGTAAATATCTATTACTCCCTCCGTTCCAAAATAGATGACCCAATTTTGTACTAAAGTTAGTACAAAGTTGGGCCATCTATTTTGGAACAGAGGGAGTAGAAGTCCTGGCTTAAAAAGACACCACTTACTTTCGAAAAAAGGATTCGGCATCCCAATTCACACCAAAAAAAACATGTACCCATCTGCATGAAGTTAGAAAAATAAACAAATACATGCGGTCATTGTTTGTTATCATTGTTTCAAATAACTTCTCATTTGTCCCGTATTATGATACTAACTGAAATTTAACATCCTACATTATGCATGTTAATATAATTCTGTTAATTATTATGTATCCAAATAATAGCTAGATTGTGTAGGTGCACGGGGGTGATGACTACTGTGACGAATTATTACTGCATTTATCTCTTCCTTGCTCCCATTCACCAAACAAGTGTATATATATAGCTCACATCCACCCTAGTTTGTAATGATCACCTAGCAAGGAACAGAGTGAAGAAAGATACATATAGGTTTTATTCATCTCAAGTGAGCTAGCCGCTATGGATACATTACTCCTCAAGACAATTGTCCTCAATTTTACTCCACTAAAGTCATGTTTCAACAAAATATAGAACGGACACTATAGCATACACACATTACTACAAATGTGTTAGATTTGGGAGGCATTAGGAAAAGATTTGCTTGTAGCTGTTCATTATCTTGAAGTGCATAGTAGCCCGCACCATTACTATATGGTCCCAAGATGCACGAGACGAGCAGAGTTAGCAAGAGACTCTAGAATAAGAGGAACCAGACTCTTTTTGGGTCTAGCAGACTAAAAGCGTGGTTAGTTTCATGCGAAAGTTTTTCTTACCAGTGTATGGGTGAGCACAAAATATTAGCTATTAATTAATTTACAAACAAACTACCTGGCTTATCCCCACTAGTTTTTGTAAGAAGTGGTTATGCCAAATATGGGCTAGCCAGATTATTGGTTGTAAACAAACTTTGCCCTACAATTGGATATTTGCAAACCTTTAGAAACATGAGTGCAGTGAGGATGCAATTTCATAGTCAAGTTACACATGTACACTTAGCCCTAAAACACATGTATATGCAATTTTAAAATAGAATGCGTGAATATGTGTACCTCGAAAAAACACACAGTCGTGTAAGACATCCCAACATCGGAATGTCTTCTAAAGTCCGAGGTAGCTAAAGGTATGCGTCTACGGCAGCGTAGTGCCCCGTCACATTTAGGTCATCAACACATATCCATCCCACTCGCGCCGCAGCTGCCAAGTGTCGGTGCTGCGTGACGCTGCTCGTGCGGCCATGCACGCGTCTTGTGTTTACCACTCGGCTCCCAGAGCTCCCACGTCTCCTACTTTCCCAAGCCATTTTTTCCGGTGCCAGTGACCATGGCATGGGAGCCAGCTCAGTGATTATGTTTGTTATCATCATCATGCGTCTGAGACTTTGGAAGACCTTGTGGGCATCTCATGTCGTACTTCCCATCATGTATTCATGCTGAGCAAAGAGCAAACGACAACACAGAATGATAATGCACGTAGTAAATGCACATGCAATGTGTGATGATGAGACGTTGAGAACTTGAGATGTCACCATACCTACAATGGTGGGCATGTGTTCTGTTGTACTCTATCACGCGTTTATAGCAAAACTCTCTTTCAACTTTTCAAGCCATTTATGTGTAACCATGACACGCGCGGCGCCAGCTGATCACCAGTAATAATACTACCATCATGCGTTTGGGGTACATTAAGCTTGTGGACATCTGGCGTCGTACTTGTCGGTATTACGTCCATGCGTATGTGTAGCATAAGACAACACATCATTATCATCGCAGAATATGACACGCCTTCATACATGCATGCCGAATTAAGGTGGTCACCATCATCGTGGAAGAATATGAGCACGTCTAGGTGCGATATTAAGGCGATTGCAATTAAATGTCATGAGCAAGGCCATATACTTTAAATCAAGTCCTCGACATGCGGATCTGGCGGTGCACAAAACGTTGTTATCGGCAACAACGACAAAAATCATGTGTGCATGTGTGGGAGATTAGGCTGGTCGTAATGGTAGTATCATGCATGCCAACTAGACAATTTTGATGATGTGTCATAGCACTAAATGAAGAAAGAGAGGATGGAGTATCATATCATGATACCGTATCATAATAAATATTATGCTACTTTGTGTCATGCATGGCAATAAATTGAGTATTATATGATACTATGCATTAGGGAGGTAGTATCATACACTAGTATCATATGCATGATACTAGTATATGATACTCCCCATTACAACCAGCCTTATGGTTCAGCTGCCGGTGACACAAGCATGTTACACCTACTATATGGAATCTTTTAGGGCAAGGCGCCTTTTATTGACACCACATGGATGCCGGATACTCTCATATTTAAGGTGCAGGAGCGCCCCTCTCCATCCATCGACATTACTTGCCAGTGCAAGTACATCCTGTCTCGGCTCAAGCAAAAGAACAGAAACAGCCAAACGCATGCACCAAGTCCTTGAAGCAGGCCTTCCTCAAGAACCTCCTCCTTGGCCTCCAGCTCCAAGCACACACCAGCACAACCTTCGGTGGAGCCACGAGCCTCCGCGAGAGGAAGCGCGCCATCAAGTCCTCCGTGGACGTCGCCATGGCAGCTGCGCACGGCGGCGTTGCGAGGTGGCCCATCTTGGCTCCGACATCCAGTTTGTGCAAGGTGCAGAGGTGTAGGAGGATCATGAGGAGGAGCTACCACCGGAAGAGGAGCTGGGGGAGATCAGGCCGCGCCGGTGGTGACGACGCTGCAGGGAGGCTGGTGAGGAGCAGGACCATGGCGCTGAGGGAGATGATACCGGGAGGCCAGGACTCCACCGTCGACGAGGCCACTCTGTTACGCGAGGCCATGGATTACGCCGTACACCTGCGTGCTCAGGTCAACGTGCTTCGCCGGCTCTCGGAAGCCGTGCAAATATGTAGCTCCAGTGATTGACCATGCACTTCCAAAGGAGGCATGATTAAAGTAGCAGGTGGTGGCTTGCCAGTCCTTTTGCAAACAGAAGGTGGTCTCCACGATTATCAGGGATATAGCTAGAGCTAGGCACAACATTGCCTTGTACAAAGCGGTGAAAATATCTTAACTTGTTCTTGCCGGAGGTCCAATCAGTGTAGAGTGCTTGCGAGTGAGATCTCTAAAAGATCTTATATTTAGAAACGGATGAACGAGTATTATAGCTAGTTGAGTGCAGAGAGTACACTCTGTTGATGAGCAGAGAGAAAAGAGTGCCTGCCAGGAATTATGTACTGCAGCAAAACTTTGTGGTGTCCAGTCAGTAGTATTAGAGTGTGCGAAAAGTTGCTTATTTGGATCATGCGTGCATGTGTAGTTCGAATTCAAGTTCTGTTGTTGCATTAGTCGCAAAATCTGCAGAACCTGAAACTACTTGCAGTGCTCACTTGTTCAAAGGAAAAGTTCACAAGTGTTCGTAAATAAGCTGCCAAATGAAAATGTAAGACAACATGGTCACTGTCTTTTCACAATGGAAACGAATGGTGAAATTTCTGAAATCCAAAACTATACATAAACTGCTGGGAAATTAAGTCTAATAAAATTCACAGGCAAGAATGTAGCTAGTGACACCCTACTGTAAGAATATTATACACATATAACCTATTCACATGCATCCAGTTGCAGTTCAAGATTTGAACCGCAAAAATGTCTTACATTAGTGTATAGAGGCAGTACCTTTTTCCATCAACATCCGCACCAGGTAACTTAACTACTACTACTACATACTCTAACACAATACATCAAAACTAAGAAAAGCTACATTTCGTCTTTGGACCAACAAAAAAATACGTTTTCTTCAACTGATGGTGCTACAGAATATGTTCATCTGTTCATGCATAAGTTCTATCGTCATCATGACAATGCAATGTATAAATAGTTTTAGTACCTGAAAAAAGATCATTGGTAGATATTCGCAAAAAAAAGATCATTGGTAGAAATGGCAATGTGCTTGAATCCAAATTTAATTAATTCAGTAAATATCAACAGCTGTGAGCCAGAATCCTTCAGGAAATTACTCCCTCCGTTCGTAAATATAAGTCTTCTTAGAGGTTTCAAATGGACTACAATATACGGATGTATAAAACATATTTTAGAGTGTAGATTCACTCATTTTACTCCTTTTGTAGTGCCTTGTTGAAATCTCTAAAAAGACGTATATTTGGGAACGAAGGGAGTAGTTTTTTAACCATAAACATGCAAAAATCTAACAGCCTATAATAAGGGCCACATGTTCCATGTACAAAAATTTTGGGCAGAGAGCAAACCTTGGGTTGACTGGAATTCTAGTAGACCAAGATGTACTAGAAACTTGAGCCGTTGAAAATTTGGAGGCCATATGACACATGGGTGATGGGTGAAAAGAGGAGCAAAAGGTTTAAAAATCTCACCATGTGCCCGCCTATGTAGGCCAATGGCCCAAGGCACACATTCATAAGCCACCTTTGATGCAGTGAGACAAAATTACCATAGATGCAGATCAAAGCAAGCACCTATGGCCAGTAAAACGAATGCAGCTTCTGTGTTTGTACATGCTAGAGGATCCACTAACATTGACTATGGTCTCTGGGGTTCCTAATTGCAAGAATCCATGGAGGTTCAACAATGCATTTTCAGACAAAAGCAATAGACTACAAGAAAATGTATTTACTAAGCAAAGGACAGAAAAGAACACATGCAACTTCTGTAGATATCATGATAACAGGAGCCTCCATATATATATATATATATATATATATATATATATATATATATATATATATATATATATATATATATATATATATCTGAGGTCAACATAGCAAGCTTGTACCAACTATCGACGGTTCAAACATCATTGGAGCTATAGGCAGGTGATAGTGTTGCTTGACACAGAACAATGAGCCAACCATTAACATAGAACAACACCCTAATTACCTAAGCCTCGCCAGGCACCTCGCTTCCAGGCTGGGTACGAGTTGTCCTACCTGTTGTTACTAGCTTGTTCCTGAAAGTGCAGCACTCAACAGAGTAGACGATGATGAGGAATACGATTTTGACGGTGGTGATCTTATTCCTGTCATTCTTCAGGTTAGTGGGCTTGCCAGCCTTGCATGATTGGCAGTCGTAGCACAGGGCCCTCTGATCATTCGACCACGTGTTGCAGTCAGGGTCATTGGTAGACAGGTAGAGTTGAAGCCACGAGGTTTGATCCAGACAGTCTGACTCCGGTAAGTGAAATTGCACCCAGCTGGGGGCTTGTGGCATCCAGATAGAACACAAGATAGGTGTGTGTTAGCTGCAGAAAACACAACTTAGTAATTCAGCATAGCATTGATGAAAACACAAGTCAAAGCCAAATGTCAAGAAGTCGCACTGACGATGTAGGCAAGGCCGGTGGACCAAACGCGATAAACTAACCTCAACAGCTAGAATAACCGGAAGGAAATTCGCCATCGACAACGGCATGGATAATACCCTCGGAATACGGAGAATAGGGGGGGGCTTACTTGCCATGTCGGCGTCGTTGCCACCACCAACGACGCTTGACCAAAGAAGACTTTTGTAAGCGCTGACACCATCGCCGCTGGAAAGGCCAAAGCGTTCGACATGAAAAAATCTGCCTCAAATCAAAAATCAAAAAAGTTTGGAGAGTGACGGTTGGGGAAGGGAAGCAATTTGCTCCATGATTGATTTGTAAATACTTCTTTTTTGTATTAATGAAAATCTATTTTGAAATGTATGGTATTTTAGAAAATATTATAATTAATAATAGTTTTATGATAAAAAAAACTTCTGTAACATAAGGAACAAATTTCAAGGATAGACTGAACATTTCAGCTAGTCAATGAATGTGGACTCCCTTTCAGTCAAGGTAGCTAAAAAATACAACTAATTCAGTGGACTGCCTTTTGCTATATCATTGTCATTGTACTAAACATCTTCAGACAATCAATAGGTGCACTCTTATTGTAACACATGATACACTTTAGATGTTGATATTGTGTCACAACATGATTCAACCATTGATCTTAATGAAATGGAGTCTACAGAGAACAAGAGGTGGTATATTGGCTTCAAAATATTTTGACACAACCTAATGAAATTAATTTATTGTATATTCTGTCTTTAATCAGAATATCTAGCCAAGTACAACAATCTCACCTTGTTGGTGTTGATGTACAATCTCGCCAAGAGTCCTATAGTTCATTTAAAAAAAGTGTATAGCAAGTTAAGTTAATAACTCATCTTAAGTTCTACACCTACACTCCATCCACCATGTCGCTGAGTTGTTACCGCGTTTACCTCTTCCTACCTCCCTTCCTAACTCATATATATTGCTCCTGTCCGATGTGGTCTACACAAGCAGCTAAAGAAGCTAGCCACCATTTCTATGTTGTTGAAGTTGTGTTCCGGCGAAATATGGAACACACGGCATTAGATTTGGAAGGCATTAGGAAAAGAACAACTTGTGAGTGCTTGAGGCGTGGTGATCACCTAGTCTGCAACATTGGTCTTCGGTGAAAGCATGATCCTAAATCTGATGGGGCTAATAGTCCCAGGCGGAGGGAGTAATTCACTTGCTCAATTGGCATGCAATGATTCTGTCTCAACCCAACTCACCGTGCACTTGAAGAAAGGAGGCATGGTTACCAGGTGGATGTTCCTTTGAGGAAAGTAAGACATGGTCTCCATGATGATCATGGAAACAGCCAGATTCAACCTTGCCATGTGCAAAGCGGTGAAGAATATATATCTGGATTCTCTCTTGTTCTTCATGGAGGTCCGATCAGTGTACAGTGCTAGGGAGGTAGCTACACGCTTTCTAGAGCAGCTGAGAATGGTGTACAATGTTGATTTGTCACGCAAAAAAATTGCACTTTCTAACAGCATATAATAAGGGCCACATGTATCTAAAGAAATATTGGGCAAAGAGCTCACCTTGGGCTGGCATTTTCGTAGACCAAGACATACTAGAAACTTGAGCCATTGAAAACTTTGAGGTGCATGTGACACATGGCTGCTAGGTGAAAAAAGGAGCAAGTTAAAAAAACTTTGAGGTACAACCCACCTATGCACGCCAATGGCCCAAGCCACACGTTATAAGCCATCTTTGATGCAGTGAGACAAATTACCATGGATGCAGATCAAAGCGAGCACCTATGGCCAGTAAAATGAGTGCAACTTCTCTGTTTCTACACTCTAGAGAATCCAGTAAAGTTGACTATGTTCTCTGGGGTTCCTAGTTACAAGAATCCATGGTTGTTCCACAATGCATTTGCAAACAGAAGCAAGAACAGGTGTTTGCTATGCAAAGGACGGAAAAAATCACAGGCAACTTCTGAACATATCATGATAATAGGAGCCTCCATATATTCATTTACCAACTATCGATGGTTCAAACATCATCGGCGGATGAGGAATACGATGTTGACAGTGACGATCATCTTCCAGTCTTTCTTCAGGTTGGCAAGCACATCGGCCTTGCATGACTGGCAGCCATAGCAGTCTAGCAGAGGGCCCTCTGATCATTCGACCGCGGTCATTGTTAGAGTTGAGGCCAGGAGGTTTGATCAAGACGGTGTTTGCACATGGTCGGGGTTTACAGCATCTAGACTGGGCACATGATAGGAGTGTGTTAGTTGCAGAAAACACAACGTGGTAATTCAGCAGCAGTTTTAGCATTGAGAAAACACAATTCAAAGGCAAATGTCAAGGAAGAAATACATAAATACAAGATATATGATGGTCTGCATGTGAGATCATCGATAGCAGTACAGAAGTATCATTCAGGGTCAGACCAAAGAGTAAATCCTTTTCGGAAAAAAAAGACCAAAGAGTAAATATCAGTATATTGGTTTGCAAAAATGGCAGTAGCATGAGGGGTGACGTGACGATGAATATCATGGAAGTGCTGGTACAGTGCTTCTGAAGCAACAAAAAGTTAAAAAGTTTTTTCTTCCTTTTTTTGCGAGTAAAAATTCAAAAAGTTATACCAGTTGATTACACATAAAGAGATTATACTGAATTTAGGTAAGCTACACCCCATATTTGCATTTGGCACAAGCTAAATTGGCACTCCAAAGAAACCACCTGCAGGAAAAGCAAATCATGGATGCAGCAAGTCTTCAATACAATAATGTCAAAGGTTTTAATTGACATGAACAAGGTATTACCACACGCAACAAAAGGAGAATTACAATGTGGGAATTTTCACGGGTATGCTAAGTCCACAACTGAGTAAAGTTTAAGCAAATCCTATCGCAAATTCATTCCTTCATCAGAATGGTGTACAATATAATAGTCTCATGAACAACTTAAAAAACTAGTGAAATCTAGTGGCATTGATTTGTACCCAAACATGCCATGAAACAAACCCAATGAAACAAGTTGAATTGCTAGCACTAGTCGTGACTACTACTCAAATCTCCCATTAATCTTCACCAAAGCCCTACCACAATACTATAATACATTGACATGCAGCCAAAGGCTAGCTGTATCCATTAGCGTTTAGCACATAATAGACAAATAAACAGCCAGGCAAGATAGCAAGAGGGGAGACAACCACAGTACAGCACCATAGCAAACTGGAAGATAAACAGTACAGAAAGTAAGTAACTAACCGACAATGTACCATAGCATAGAAATTGCAGAGCAATTATTCATGCGAACTGAAGTGTCATGTGTTGTGGACCTTGTGGAGATGGGATCAGACGATTCTTCTACCTGTCCAATGGAATACTCACACACAATCTGTACCAACTCCACATGCACTGCCACTCGTTAGCACTATCCACATCATCCTACATTTTTTTGGTTTTGGGGTGAAATCTAACTAAAACAGCGAGCTGAGGAGCCCGACCCGGTCGTGAAAAGTAACCGATGAGCGAGCTGAGCTGAGGAGCGAGCCAGAATGTTATTTGGCTCACGGCCTGCGGATGCACGCCCTGAGCACTGTTTGCCGACACACTCTTGAGGCGCTAAGAGCATCTCCACCCGGTGAGCTAGATAAGCCGTGCGCTGGAAAAAAGGGCAATATAGCGCGCGCGACCGAAAGTAGCGCTCCAGTAGTCGCGCTATAATGCCGCACGCAATATATAAGGTTCAATGCGCTGGGGGAAACTGCATCGTGCACAGCGTATTTGGTGTGCCCGCTCGCGCGCTGCAAAATCTGGACTGCTGCGGGTGGGGCCGCCGGATTGGGCGCCGTGTTTTTGCTCTTCTGGTAAAGCAAAATACCAGCCCAGCGTGCTGAAATGCTATTTCGGGGCTGAGGAGCTGAGGAGCCCGACCCGGTCGTGACATATATATATATATATATATATATATATATATATATATATATATATATATATATATATATATATATATATATATATA
>NC_041393.1:693803554-693820641 GCF_002162155.2 Triticum dicoccoides
TTATACTTTTAATTATATTTAACATTTTTATGCAGTGTTTAATAGATGTAATGCTGTGTTAAGAAAATGTTCGCGCAACTTCTAGAAAAATTTAATAGCATTAAAAATGTAGCGTGATCCCAAAAAAGTATTCGACAAAATTTTCAAAATGTTTGCACAACGTAAAATACATATTCATGTATTTTTAAAAACAATGTTTTGCAGCGTTCAAAAAATAGATTCGACATTTAAAATCTTTCACGAGTTTGAAAAACATGTGACATTTCTAAAAAAAATATACACTGAAAAAAATTCTCCTATTTTAAAATTCTATGTATCATTTAAAAAATAATTGAACACATATTTGAGAAAAATTAACACGTATTTGAAAAAATATAGATCTTGTATTAAAAAAAGATCACAGAGTATCAAAAAAACTTTTAAACATGTACACAAAAAAGTACAACGTGTATTGCAAAAAATAGAGATGTGTATTGAAAAATGTACAATCTGTATTTATAAAAAGAGAAAAAAAACAGAAGAAAACCAAACAAGAAAAACAAAAAACCGAAGAAAGATACACGGAAACTACCACAGAAACAAACAGAAAAAGCCACACAAAACCTGTCAAAACCACCACAAAAAAAGGGAAAAGCCCACACAAAAAACCGGTCGAAACCACCACATAACCAAACAGGAAAAAAAACGCACGGAAAACCAGTCAAAAACGTCCCTGAAAAACCGCTCCCCATGACTTGTATTGGGCTGGCCCATCTTCCTCCCGCCAGGGGGCGAGACCTACGTAGTAGATAGCCTGATTAGTTTACTTCTCCCTTTCCTTCCTCTTCTTCTTTTTTTAATTTCCGTTTTCCTTTTTTATTTTTCCTTTCTTGTATTTTTATTTTTCTTTTTTAATTTTCTTAAATTTTTTGGAGTTTTTTCTAAAATAAATGAACTTTCTCCAAATTTGAGAACTTTTTTAGAATTGATGAATTTTTTTCAAATCCGACGAAATTTTTTCATAATCGTTGAACATTTTCTGAAATTCAATGAAATTTTTTAAATTGATTAAAAAATATCAAATTTTTGAATTTTTTCAAGAATTGATGAACTTTTTCCGAATCAATGAACTTTTTTTCAAATTTGATGAAATTTTTTAAAAATCCATATTTTTTTCTGCAAATTTGTGATTTTTTTCAGAATCGAGGAAATCTTTTTCGAACTCAAACTTTTTAAACTCTTTTGTTTTTGATTTTTCTCAAATTCATGAATTGTTTTAAAATTTGTGAACTTGTTTTCAAAATGTTTTAAATTTTTTGAATACATGAATTCTTTTGCATGTTCGTGAACTTTGCTTTTGAAATCTGTGAGCTATCAATTTTTTGGTTCACATTAAAAAAACGCATTTTGTGCAATAAATAGCGCGTCCGTTGTTGTTCTTAAAAGGTCCGCGATGTAAATAGTCAGTAGCATGTAGTCGCTCTCCTGGTTAGCCTGATGGTACAGGAGGCCGACGGCACAAGATCAAGTCGTTGTGCCCCTTGCGTTCTGTGGCGCAAAAGGCGCGGAATAAGAGGTCCCCTTTAAGCACGGAACCATGATGATAACAGAAAAAAAGAAGAAAAAAACATGGATCCACGATGGCCTCGGCATCCAGAGCCAGAGGGATCAGCACGGGGACGGCTGGCTCATCTTCTTACCCACTGCTCTCATTTCCCCTGCCCCCTCTTTTCTTTTCTTCTCTCTGAACGACTCCTGTAAAACTGAACCGTGTGTCTGAACTAGTGTGTTCAGTGGGATTGAGGAAGAACACTAGTAAACCCTGTCAGCCCATCTCCTAAGATACAGTATTTTTGAGGATGCGGATTTCATTATTCTACCGGACACCTTTGCGTTCAGGTCATCGATACAACATCCAGGCTAATTACCTGAAATATAATTAAATTTTTCGTGCAAAAGAATCCTCTGATCAGAAGCAAAAATCGGATGTACCGGACTACTGCGTGCTGGTCTGATCAGCAGCAGAGATCGTGATGTAAAGCCATGACGATGCTTACACACAAAAAATAACATTGGTTGTTCCAAATCATCCAAATAAATAAATACAGGTAGTAAACATGTGAGAAACACGAACGGGGAAAACATCGACATGAAGGAAAGATGCATGTAGACGGAACGGTAAACCTACTAGGTCAGATCAATACGACTGACACTGGAGTTCAGTAGGTCTTGAAGGCAGGACGATTGAAATTACATGCAAGCTGTTCCTGCAAGTCTGCCACGAAGTTGTGCTCGTAGGTACCCACAAGCTTAAATTCCTTGAAGCTCAGAAGATTTCGTAGCCCAGAAAACAAGCCAACGTGTGCTGCTTTAAGCGAACTACGAAACTGCAGCAGCTCTAGCTTAGCTGTTGCTCCCTGTTCAAACTTCACTGATCTGAGGTCACCGACCCGATCCAGTTCCAGCAGCACCAGACTCGGGAATGTGTCCTGATGGAAAGTGACACGGATATCATTTCCATCGAAAGACTCCTTCCACAGACGCAGTATGGCCAGTTTTGGCAAACTCCCAAGGACTTCTACGGCAGCATCACATAGCAACATCCTTGAGCTCTGTAGCTTTAACTTCACGAGATTTTTAAGCCCCTCGCCCTTCACCCATCCTGGCAAAGTGACCATATTACCGTAAAACTTGAGGCTCTGGAGGTTTTTCGGGGGCGCGCGCAAGCCATCCAAGCAGGCAGATAAACCAGGCTTGCCCGCTGACTGCATTGACAGCGATTCCAAGCACCTGAGATGAGCAATTGTCGAACAGAACTCTTTACTGTTTCTCTTGTTGATGCCAGTTACCCTTAACTTACGAAGCCCGCCAAGTCTGCTCAAGTCTTCTAGAGCGGCCTTCCCCGATGCGATGTTCACAGCACCCAGAGTGTGCAGGGCTTTCAGTTTATGGAATCCTCTGGGAACTGCAACACCACGTAGACCTTGGTGCCTTGCAAACGCAGGTAAAATGGAGCAGCAGCACGCAGTGCATACATCACGCCTGTTCACGTCTCCATCCATATCCAATCTCTCTGCCACAAGAGGAGGTGCGCAGCATCCCACACATAGTGCCACTGAAGAGCAAGTCAAAAAGCATAGCCTGTTCCTCATTAGCTTTGGCACATTCAAAGGATGTTTCAAAGTCGTCGTCGTTGTCATCTTGATTTCTGATGGCGCCAGCAAGAATATGCTGTAGCTTACTAAGCTTGACAATGCTCCCTGGTAACTTGAATATGGATGTGCCTGCAATATCTAATGTCTGGAGTTGCCTTAGGTTACCCACCGAACCTGGCAGGTGATAAATATGAAGACATCCTCTTAGGGACAGGTATCTTAGGTGAAGAAGAATTCCGATATGCTCGAGGTGATGATCAACTAGACCTGACGTGTCTTCCAGGTCAAGTACTTGTAGAAGCCTTGTCTTCTCAGAAATGAAAAATGGCCTCCACTTGCCAAATACTGTCAATGACCGTGTATGAGATATGCCCACTATGCTCTCAAATTCACTTTGGTCTTCCTCCCAATTCCAACTTACAGCAAGGTGTCGGACTGTGCCCACTCCGTCTAGGCTACAACCTTCCTCCAATCTGAAAACAAGATTTGCTTCCACTGACTTAGAATTACCAATTCCACGGATCATATCATGGACTTGGCACGAGTCAATTCCTTTTGTGCTACGAAATGATTGTTGAGTCGGTAGTATCATGCCCCTGCTTATGAGTTCCATGAAATAGCTCTCTCTCGTTTCCTCCACGGACCTGGCACGCACCACCCTTGAGTAACCTTCTGCAGTCCACCGCCGCACCAACCGTCTCCGGCTAACCTTTTGGTCTTGGAGGAAGATGGACATGTGTAATAGACAAGATTTTAGGTGATAGGGTAAGCCATCGTAGCATTTGCTAAGGAGTGCTCTTATGACCCCAACCTCTGTATTCATCTCCAGCTCATCATTGATTTGCTCATTAAATCTTCTCCACTCCTCCAAGGTTTTTGGTTGGTTTGCCAAGAAGGTAGCTGTGGTGACAATTGCCAGGGGTTGTCCACGGCACATTCTCAATATCAGGTCTGCCTGTTCAGCTAGCTCAGGATATTGCTCATCGAAATTTACAGTCTCCTTAAATACCTGAAACATGTACAGTGTAATTATGTGGTAGGAGTTGAGTTCTCCATAAAATATATTTAAGTACTTTATAAAAAAACAATGTAATTATCTCTCCCAAAAGAAAGAGTGGGGTGGTTTGGGGGTCCCTAATCTTAGGGAATTCAATATGTCTTTGTTGGCTGCTTGGAGTAAACGATTTTTTGATGATAGGGATAGTGACTGGAAAGAAATTGTTGGAGTTCAAGTATAGTGTGAATAGACCTAGCATACTTTGGGCTAAGTCTGGGATGGGATCTCCCTTCTGGAAGAGTTTCACCTGGGCTTGCTCTGCTGCCAAAACTTTTTATAGATGGATTCCTGGGAATAGGAGAAATATTTCCTTTTGGCATGATACTTGGGTGGGTGATTGTTCACTCAAAACTAGCTTTTGGGATCTTTTTGTGATTTGTCAACAACAAGATGCCTCAGTGGCTCAGGTGTGGGATGGGGAGAATCTCCAGCTGACCTTTAGAAGGTGTGTTAGTGAAGATATCTTGTGTTCCTGGAATGAACTTCTCGGTATGATTAAAAGTGTTCCTTTTAATAACTTGGTGGATAAGCCTGTTTGGTCTTTGGAAAGTAAAGGGTCATACTCTGTTAAATCTATGTATAAGATGATTAATTGGGGGAGCGTGGTCTCTATCTGGAGGGATTATATTTGGAAAATCAAAGTTCCCCCTAATATTCATGTTTTTCTGTGGCTAATTGTGAATAATAAAAGTCTAACCAGGGACAATCTGGCTAAGCGCCAGCATGTGGAAGACCTGACTTGTGTCTTTTGCTGTGAACCTGAAAGCCTCCAGCATCTGTTTTTTGATTGTGTAGTTGCTCGACAAGTTTGGCTGGTGATAGCTAACTGTACCAAGATGCTTGTACCTAATTCGTTTGAGTCTTTGCTTCCTTTTTGGAAGAAGAAAAAGAGTTTTGATGCTGTAAATTTGATTTCTGCTGCTACCTTATGGAGCTTATGGCTGTTTCGGAATGAAATTGTGTTCCAGGGGCGAAGATGGAGAAGCATCAAATGTGTACTGGAGATGGTGGGGAGACATATTTATCAATGGAAGATCTTGTGCGCGGAGTCCCAGGGTGTACTACTCCTCCAATGCTTGAAGCTGCTCGACCATCATCGCGGGGAGTTGCTTAGAATTGCCTGGCTGGATGATGCGCCTGTAGGGAGTTCAGTGCCTCTGCGCTTGTAGTTCCTATAGGGGCCATTCGAAGTTCTCTTAGTGGACTTTTAATCTGCTGGATGTTTGAATGTGTAATAATTCTGCTGTGGCTACTTCTGGCTGGAGCCGAGAGCTGTAAACTCTGTTCGTCGGTTGCCTTTGCTTTTTCAATAAAAAGTTGTTTCAAAAAATGTACTTTTATCTGTTTCATGGTTAAAAAGGAGGAATTAAAAATCAGAAGGGGTAGGAGTTGAGTTCTCCATAAGATATATTTAAGTATTTATAACACATGTATTTTTTATTAAGTAAATTACAGTATGAATTATGAATCACGTGATTTGACATAATTGCACAACATACATGGACAGAATCTATTTACATGGTACCATGTGGTTCGTCCTTGTGGATTGGAGATCATATTAATAGATTTTAACCACACGCGGCACCAGGCCCGTACCGGACACATGTGCAGCATGTTCAACAGCACAGGGCCCCCAAGTGACCAGGGGCCCCAATTTTTTCTGTACACTATTTTTTCTGAACACTTATGCAAATATGCTTCTTAATTAATGACCAATCAATGCATTTTTTAATACGAAGTACTACTAGTATTCCTTGGGAACATGCACGGTAATACTAGCTCCCAGTACTCCATCTCACGCACGCCTCTCCTCCTTCCTATTCTCTTTCTCCGTAGTCTCTTTCACTTCCAGCGACACATGCACATCCTTTGCTCCATCGCACGGCTCCTAGCTTAATTCCTTTGCGGTTTCTCCGAAATAAACATCTATTTACGCTCTACCCTCAATCCAATATCTATTTATTAGGTGTCTCTGCTTATTAGATTTTGTTGCTGCTTCTACCTACGCTGCCCGACTAGAGCTTTAACAAGACTACCAGAACTCATAAAAAGAGTTTGCTTATATATGTTCTATTTCTAACACATCATATACTAATCATTCAATCTAAAAATGTGTTCTTGATATGTTTTTAGCAAAATAATCAAGTGGCATTTTGGAGAAGATTGCTTATGAAAAACAAATTGAAGATTTTCTATCAAGGCTGCTAGAAGGATGCATGTTTATGCTAAATAATGTACTAATTTTGAGTTTTGAGAATTTGAGTATAATTTTTTTTTCCTAATAATTGCCAATGGTTATATCAAGGGCTTAATTTTGGATGTTGAACAGGGCCCCCGTTTTCTCGGGTACGGCCCTGCGCGGCACATTCTCGAGGGTAATAGAAACGCTATGTATTTCATCTCATCACTAATGGTAGACACCAAAAGAACAGGAATTTCCAATTAGAGAGGAAGATGGTACAATGGTCGGTGAGGACAAACTCAAGGTGTACATAACTACTCCCTCCGTCCCACAATGTAAGACGTTTTTGCAAGCTGCAAAAACCTCTTACATTGTGGGCTTGCAAAAACCTCTTACATTGTGGGACGGAGGGAGTAATTTTTATAGGTTGTTGTTAGGGCATATACAATGGTTGATAAGATAATCTTATCTTAAGTCTTGCATGTGATTTAGAGATGACAAAAAAACTTGTCTACAATGGGTCATATCTTAGCCTTATCTTCAATAATTAGTAATTCCTAAAAATGTGGTGAGACATATTGTGCTAAGAGATCACCTCTTGTCTTCTCTTAAATAAGAGAAGACAAGTCTTTTCTTATGAGTTCTCTCTCCTTCACCTCATCATCTATCCTACGTGGCATTGCTAAGATAGAACCATTGTACATGCCCTTAGATTCCCAGTAACGAACTTTATCTTGCTAGATGAGGGTGTCACATAGGACATCCCTCAGCTTCCTTCATGGAGAAACAAGTGTGGGATGCCATTTCCGAAATGGAACATAATAAAGGTTATGGATGTTTATTGAGGGGGAATTGATGGCTCCGTTCACGGAGTTGTATAGCCCTTACACAAGCTCAACTTTGGCATCATCACCCTTCTTCCTAAGATAGAGGAGGCTATCAAACACATCAATTTCACCTTCTTTGTCTACTCAATGCCAGCTTAAAAATATTCACCGACATAGCAAGGAACTGCATAATTGTGATTGCCCACAAGTGGCGTGGCCGACGCAGTGACGTAGAGTGCATTCAAGCTCAGGCGACACTCCTAGAGGGGATAGTTATTTTCCATGATACTATTCACGGATCACGAGTTGCACCCGAAGAAACTCGATGTGGTTATCTTCAAGGCGTATTTCGAAAAAGATTATGATGAGGTCAAATGGCCTTTTATACAACAACCAACAAAACATGTGAATGAAGGCTTTCCTGACAAATGGGTCCAATGGGTTAACTATTATTTTAGATGTCGAAGGGTTAAGGAAAAGATTGACCTACAATGGATACACTTTTCTTTGGTGTTTCTCTGCTGAATAATGGATTCAGGCAAGCCTTTACTGGGGACAGATGGATAGACTGGTCGAAGCACATGCAGAGGTTGATTTTTTGATAAAGCATGCACAGGTAGATGATGGTCAACCTCGCCAAGGAGCCACATACCTTCTGCTGGAAGCTTCACAATTCATGTGTCTTGCTTGTTAAATTTATGTATATGGACCTCATGAGTGATAGCCAGCTACCGCCCCAAATATATTTCGAAATTGATAGTATGTGGTACTTGGACAGGAAAGTGATCCTGACCAATAATAACAATCTAAAAAAGTGGAATTGGCAGGGGTTCACAAAAATATTGCTTCTGTGGAGACGAGGAATCGATTCACCATTTATTTCTTACATGTCGACTTGCCAACTTGATGTAGCGTTTAATCCATGTAGCTATTAATTGGCCACCGCCAACGAGTAGTACCAATGTATTTGGAAACTGGTTAGTGGGGGTACATCCTAAGCTGAAGGGTAAAATTTGCATTGGAGTTTGTGCTTTACTTTGGGACAGATGGAATTGTCATAATGATTGTATTTTGGGCGAAAATTCTAAAAGTTTGCAGGTAACTTATAAGGATGTTAATTGGATCCATACGTGGTCTTATCTTTGCCAGAGGAGGACCAGGCATCCATGGTCTCTGGCTACAACCTGTGGAAGATGGCCACTCAAGATTTCTTAAGCCGTTATATGGGTGGTGGCCTAGTTGCAGCATTGGTGACACACGGGACTTCATTCTCTATGGATCATGTATCGGTAGTCTTTCTCCCGGATTGCTATATGTGTGCCTCTTTTTTTTTTAAGTTTTTCAACTTGTTTGGACCTTCTGGATGTTGCAATAGCTATATCAAAGGGTTTTTTTTTTGAAAGGAGGATAGACCCCCGGCCTAGCTAATCAAAGGGTTACGTTCATGAATCGATGCGGAGGCGGGAGTTTGATCCCTCTTTTTTTTAAGTAGACAAACTAAATTGCGAGGGAATCAAGTAAACAATATTTAACCTATAAGCTTCACTGAACACAAAGCTAAACTGAACTGAGTGCCGTTCAAAAAAAGGTAAACTGTTGAGTGGAGCATCAAGAACATTACAAATTCGAGTATATAGCAAAAAACTGAGTGCCGCATATAGAATTTTGGAGGTTTGATTGCATGATAAAGAAAAAATTATCATGAATTACACAGTGCTATCCTGCCTAAAGCTTTATTACTAAAAGTTATATAATTGTGCATTTTCATGATAGCGTATGTGTTACATTCTTATTTAACAAATCACCATGCGTTAAGCATTACAGTTTTACAGGAAATACAACTCTATGTGCGCATATATATGTATTATAATATATGACAGTGTAATTGTTACCAAAAGCTGGAACAAGATTGGAGTACTGTGGTAATTTGTACAATCCTTATTAAAAATAAATATATGATTAAAAAATGAAGTATTTCCTACATTGTAAGTACCTTTGTTGTGAAGAGGCTACGTGCGTCATGGTAGTTTAGAGCAAAGAGTGTGTATATGCTACTTTTTCCCCATGAGCACTGTTTGGCAATATTAGAGAATCTTGTGGTAACTATATGATCTGACTTGTATTTTCTGTTTCAGGGAATGCTTGACTTATCCCGTCCCACTCAGTAGTAGACAACAGATCATCAAGAACAATGAAGCACCTCTTTGTTGCTAAATGTCTGGCAAACAACTTGATCAACTCTTCAAGAGACCTCAATGGTAATCTTTTCTTTTCATTGTGCAACAAGCCCATCATGTCCTCTTCAGAATTTTCTTCATCTAATTGCACGACTAAGCTCGTAAGGAGCTCCTCGAGAATGAAGGGACGCAAGATTGTTGCATAAGCATGCTTCTCAAACATTCCACGGAGCTCCTGGTGTTGGTAGATAGCTTGTACTAGAGTAGTTTTTCCAATACCAACCATCCCCGACACCCATATCACCTTACTTTGTTGGATATCTTCATTTGCAATTAGTTTGATAAGTTCGTATTTCTCTTTTTCACGCCCAACAAGATAAGATGCCTCTGAAGCAGCTGCTATCAACCTGATACAATTGGGCAAGGTACCGGTAGTGTCTGTGGTTGACCTTGACCCTCCGGTGAGATCTGCTCGACCATGGGAACTCTGCACACATGCGAGCAATGTTAGGCAGTGGCCACAATTTAGATCTTACCCTGTATCAGCATATTTAATAGATGATGTAGATGCAAAAATAACTAACTTTTGCATCTCCGAGGCCCATAAACCCATCTCCAACAGATGATGTTGATGAAAAAAAAATAGATGACCTCCTTCAGAAGATGTAAAATACAACACCTGAAGATGCAAATTTGCATCTCCACCTCCAGGTGACCACGGTTGCGCGCCAACCACCAACCGTCTTCAATTTCCCTTCCCTTCTTCTTTCTCCATCCGCCGCCCCGATTTGCCCACCACACTCCCACTGCCGCCCGCCACTGCCAGATCCGGCAGCGAACCACCCCTGCCGCCGCTCCTCTGTTGCCGCCCCCCGCCTCGATTACCGACTGCCGCCGCCTCGATTCCTCACTCCCACCGCCACGACGCTCGGCCGCAACAGCCGCCGCCGCGCAGCCGCCACTACCCCGTTGTTGCCATGCTGCCGAAAAAGCTACCAAAGAGCAAGACGGAGTTCTTCGACGTGCAGGCAAAGCCGTCCGGCAACTTTGACGTCAAGTTCTCGGATGCCGTTCGCCGCTTCTGACCCAGCACATACCTGACCGTCGAGGAGGCCGCTCGTGCATACAACATGGTCGTATGGCGTGCCGGGAGGCCGAGGAAGGACCTCAACTTCCCAAAGATTGATACCTGGGCGGATGCAGCGTTCCTCGTGCCAGACAATATTTGGATGGAGGAGATGAAGAAGAAGTTGGCCATTGTCGTTGCTCCCGGCGATAGCGATGAGGCGGCGATGGCGAAGTTTGCCGGGAGCATCCGGAGTATCTAGAGGCTGAGCACGGGTTCTTCTGGAAGTGCGAGGCTGAACAGATGAAGAAGAAGGGGGTGAAGAAGGAGGATGAGGCCAGCCCCTCGACGGTGATCCCTGTCAAGTCCTCAGAGGAGGACAACGAGAAGTTCGGGGACACTAGGAGGATGACAGCGAGGAGTTTTGGATGCCTTCGAATGACGAGGAGTGATGGATGTAGTAGTTTCAATTAGTTGTAGTAGTCTTTAATTTATGTTTTTTTAATTAGAACTATGTTTCAACTGAAGTAGTAGTTGAACTTGTTATGTTTGAATTATGTTTCAACTGAAGTAGTAGTTGAAGTTTCTAATTTTACATCTTGAGTATACATCATCTATTGGAGTTGGACTTTTACATCACCAATATACATCATCTGTTGAAGATGGCTCTTTTTTGAAGATGTAAAACTCATATAGGTAATCTTGAGTGATAGAAATTTGTGAACTTTTCTGGAAGAGGGTGTACCGAAGCAAAACTCATATAGGTAATGTTTTTAAGTTTCCTATTAGCATTTATTCTGCTAGTTGCTATAAATATGGTGGGAAATACTTGTTTATGTTGTAGACGTGTTGCACGCTATGGCTAAAGTTGTACTCACTCCGATCGATCCATAGTTAGTGTCGTGGTTTTAGTTCAAATGCGCAACCATGGGTAACTTGTTATAATGAGAAAAGAATTGACACATTCTGATAATTAGGAAAAATTTACAATTATATACTCCCTCCGTCCGAAAATACTTGTCATCAAAATGGATAAAAAGAGATGTATCTAGAACTAAGGGAGTAGTATAGAACCACAGGTAACACCTCATTCTCAAATGTCCTCTTACCAGGCTTTTATGGCATACGATTCATGTAGCTTCAGTGGCAGCCCTTCAAGCATCATTTACACGTTATTTGGGACGTGACTAAATGAAGTGGATCCAAATACTGCCGGACTTATTCAGATAGGAGTATGCACATTACTTTGGGTTATATGGAACTGCAGGTTATATACCGAGCCACTTGGTTGGATCCGTACATGGTCGATACTTAGTCATACGGAAGCCAAGGAGCTTATGGCTATTGGGTGCAATCGTTAGGAGACAATAGCACGGGATACTTACAACCGGTTTGGATGGCGGTCTAATAATAGGCTAGATGTTTAGTCATCATGATCTGTTCTTGCCGGTTGTGATAACTTTTATCTTCAGTTTACGTTTGGCTCTTTTTATAAGCTTGCACCGTACCACACACATTTTGGACCTTTTGCTTAATAATATGGCCACATGCATCGTATTGATGTAGAGTCCGGGGGTGATCCTCCTTTTTGAAAAAAAAATACAGAACCAGTAGAACAAATGAAGATATAGACCCGGTGATTTATATGCACACATGGTATAGGGTCAACAGATACGAGGACTCAATTGCTTTATGGCAAACAGAGGTGATATTAAAAGACTGATAAACTGATCTACTTGCACATTAATTGGTATTCCAGTTTCTATTTGGAGTACGAAGCTGGGGACTATAAAAGCCAAGATAGCGACTCAAAGAATAGAGAATGTATTGATTTTCTTTGGAAAAGGATAGAGAATGGATTGTTGTGTACTCCCTCCGTCTAGGTGTGTAAGTCATCTTACGTTGTGCACCGCAACCAAGGTTGAGAGAAAAACGAGAAAACTTAATGTCTTTTTGCTAATTAATAGCTTTGCATGCAATGAACTAACCACTACATGTCATGTTTGGTAGTCTCAAGTCATTAAAAGCATGTCTCTTATTGGTTGATATGTCACAAAACAAGAAACGGGGAGAGAATTAATGTACCGTGCCTAAGTGTTTTGGGATTATTTGGTTTTCGTAAGGTGACTTACACACCTAGACGGAGGGAGTAGCAAAGATTGTAATCCTCTTGCATTTTGTTTTCGGTTGTACTTTTCCAGTTGGGATGTGTGTTGCAATAATCAGCATGTATGTTTGGTTCCCTTGCCGACTTTGCTTATCTTGGCCAGAGGGGTAAGCAGACATATATAGCGGCCTTGCTAGAGGGACAATGTGTAATTGGATGCGCCAAGTAGTATAGTTTATCTAGGAATTGATAATATTGGATAAATATATATTACCTGATCACCCTGGAAAGCATAAATAGTCTGGTGAGCAGACAATTGTTTCAGTTTTGATACTATGCTTCTTTGCCCTACACATAAGCTTGCAACCTCAGCGTGCACTGTAGACACAATTATCCGGCTTCCTTTCTTGTTGTTTGGGAAACATGCTTTAATTTGGTCCCAGTCTTCAACGGTAGACAAGTCAGTCAGCACAATCAGGTAACTCTTTCCATTGACATATCTTTTGAACTCCTGAGCCAAATCTTGCCCTGTCTTCTCCGTCTCCAGCAGAACGTCAACACCTAGGACGGCTGTGCGGAACTGCCTGAGTAATGTCTGCACAAATTGCTTTGGACTGAAAGGATGCATCACCCTGACCCATGCTCGACATGGGAACTTCAGTTTGAGATCCGTATCCTCGTAGGATGCTCTGATGATGGACACCAGACCGAGATCACCGCCGGTTCCCCACAAGGTCATGATCCTTCTTGTTGATGAGTTTGACCAGATTCGCATTTGCCTTGTCGAGCATAGCGACACGCCTTGACTCGTCAACGCCAAACATCGGCCTGTTGGCGGCGGCGGAGGTGGGATTGGAGCCAGAGGCGCCGTTGACGAGGTTGTAGCGCAAGTTTCGCTTGTTGACTTCTTCAACCTTCACCCGGAGCTCCAGCATCCGCTGGGCGACATGACGCCGATCCAGCAGCGTGCGAGGGATTCGCCACCAAGATTGCTTCTCTAGACGGACAGCGAAGTCCAGGAGGCAGTCCTCTACCTCGTAGGACACGTCCCTGACTTGCTTGACCCAGATCGTGACGACCTCGCTGTTGTTTCCCTCGGCGTTCCCGGCCATAAGGAAACCCTGCATCATCTCCAGCTCATCGGTGATGAAGGCCTGATCCCGCCGCACTCCGAGCTGCAAAGCAACCTCCTCGGCGATGGTGGACCGTGCGTAGCCAATAGCCCCATTCAGCACGGTCTTGCCCACGCTCAGAAGAGTGGCCTCCATCACTACTAGGATTTGGTGGACGCAGAGGCAGTACTATCGCTAATGCTCCGCGCTCTCGCGTGTGTTGTGTGGACGGGGACGGATACCCAATCTAAAGACGGGGCTAAGAAGGGGAGCTTGGTTGCAAACAAAGCATCTGTAATTTGATATTGTCTTTAGGTAGGACTAAGACGAAGACTAATGGGCTGTAGTAGGTGCAAGTCCCAAAGATTAATTAAGTTCGGTTTGAGCGCCAGGCATGTGCTCCGTCGAGTAGCTCGAGGCTGAGCGTTGTGCTTTGGCCGGGCATCTTCCGGGAATCTTTCCGTTGGATGGGGCTGTGCTGCCATGGTTGGCACGGTGAGCAATGTGATCTCCACCTTCTCTCCGTTTTATAATAATTTATATTTAAATCATGGGCGAAAGAGCGAAGCATCTTCGCTCTGCTTTACAGAATTAGTTTTTGGGCCAAGAGACGGGAAAAGAATCCAAGGGTCGCCCCAATCGTACGCTATACTGTGATGAGCCGGGACAGTACTGTATTATTTTTTAGGTGCAATAGCAGGTGCTCTGCTTTTTTAGCAAGGGGAGAAAAACAGTTTACAAGAGCAAAGAGAAGACTAAATTTCCGTTTGCAAGCTGCAGGGATGGCTGTACTCCCTCCAGTCCTTTTTTCTCTGCGTTTAAGAAAATTTCGTTTTTCCCGCAATGCTCTGCGTATTGGCCTTTTTTCGCTGCTCTTTCCAACCGTGCCCTCCATCCCTTTCTACCGCATGCGTGCCTGCAGTAATCCCATCTCTCTTTCCCATGTGTTTCGCATCTTCCCAAGGCAGAAAGAGCTGCTTGCATGCAGAAACAGGAGAGAGAGAGAGGGAGAGGCGCATGCATGCAGAGAGATGGGCAGGGGAGAGAGAGAGCCGACATGCATGCAAAGTCTGGGCCAATCTCGCATGCAACCAGGGTCTCTTCGGATGAATCCAGGTGCAAAACAGTTCATTTTTTGCTAATTGCTCCTCTCCTTGGTATACGGGCTGGACCTTAGACGCAGAGAAAAAACGACTGGAGGGAGTACAAAGAGAACTGCACACTAACTCTCCATCGCCTCACACAGGAGGCAAATATTCTGTTTAATCAGCAGCCAAGTGGCTGATATGCTGAAAAAAAATGCAGCAGTTACCCTCTTTTCAAACGTTTCAAACAGTATAGGCCGCGAGAACTCTGTTAACCTAGCAAAATTTGCACCACCAACATTGACTGTCAGGGAGGACAAAGCATCCCTCGAAGATTGTTGCAAAGGCATCCCAATAAGATGCCACACATGAAAGTCCTATTATGATCCTGAGCACATATGCACCCTGATGAAAAGTAATATAAAAAATTGTAAATGAATTGAAAAAAGAATCAGATTTTTCTTGAGATAAACTTTGACCAATGTTTTCTATACTTAACAAATTTCAAAATGAAATGACATTCGTAGAAGTCATGGCAAAAAAATCAGCACTACAAAATATTTTTAAAACTAGCATTTTTGGAGCATCATTTTATTTCATGACTTCCACGAATATCATTTCGTGGTGAAATTTTGCAAGCTTAAAAAATAGTTATCAAAGTTTACCAAAAAAATCAGAATTTTTTAAATTCTTTTACTACTTTTTTTACTGTTCATGACGGAGCATTTGATCTAAAAACATGCAATTTTTAATAGTCTATAATAAGGGCCACATGTAGTATGTAAAGAAATCCTGGGCTGAGGGCTCACCTTGGGTTGACTGGCATTTTAGTAGACCAAGACGACACTAACAAACTTGAGCAATTGAAACCTTTGAGGTGCATGTGAGAAAAGGAGCACCTATGGCCAATAAAATGAGTGCAGCTTCTCAGATTGTACATTCTGGAGGATCCAGTAAAGTTGAGTGATCTATGGGGTTCCTGGTTGCAAGAATCCATGGAGCAACAATGCATTTGCAGACAGAAACAATAGACTGACTCTAAGCACAGGTATTTGCTATGCAAAGGACAGAAAAGATCACAGACAACTTCTGAACATATCTCATATCATGATAATAGAAACCTCCATACTTGCCTCCATGTTATATTTGAGGTCGGCGTAGCATATAGCAAGCATGCACCATTACCAACTACCGACAGTTCAAACATCATCGGTGCTATAGCATAGACGATAGTGTTGCTTGACACACGACAATGAGCCAACCATTAACACTGAACATCAGCCTAACACTACCGGAACAGGGCTCTACACCGACAGCCAAATATATGCCGACGGCTGCCGTCGGCCTAGTCCGAGCTATGCCGACAGCTAGCAACTGGCCGTCGGCGTACAATGGCCGTCGGGCTATCCGTGTCTACGCCGACAGCAGCCGTCGGCATATATAGGCCGTCGGCTTATCCTAGACTACGCCTATAGCTGCCGTCGGTATATATAAGCCGTCGGCATAGATGCGGGCCCGCTGACAACTGTCATCACGGCCGGCTAACGACGTCAAATCTATGCCGACGGCCGTGACGGTAGCCGTCGGCATAGATACGGGTGACACGTCACCGATCCAGAGCGCACCGACCAGGAGCTATGCCGACATAGTTTATTTTCTTTTTTTTTCTTTTTTCTCATATAGTATTATTATTATTAAGCATACAGTATGTGTTAATAAGCATACCTATAGATTGTGTTAATAAGCATATAGTATGTGTTAATAAGCATACATATATTTTTTTTTCTTTTTCTTCACTGTTTTCTTTATTATTTTTATTTAACTAACTTACATACAGTATGTGTTAATAAACATACATACATTATTTTTCGGTTCTGTACAGAGCGTTGTGACCCCCCTCACGAACGGTGCCGCCGCCAGCCGGCAACCGGAATGGGGAACAGCCGCATCGGGTCTATACGAAGGGGACTTTGCTCCAAGTGTTTATATATATCGGATGACCTACCACAACCGGATGGTGTTATGGCATGTCCGAAGAGGCGGCACGCATCTCCGGGGTGTGGCCCCGTCACGGACGGCGCCGCCGCCGGCACCTGGAGGGGGGGAACGAACGCGTCTGGTCTACATGGAGTGGATTTAGCTGTGGGTTTGGCCCGGATGTTGCTCCCCGGTGTCCCTCTGGGCCGACCCGACAAAACCGGGTGGAGAGATCCACTGGTCAAAGCCCGTCCGTGCAAAGTCAAATGGCTAGATCCCGTGGTCAACCGCTCCAGGGTTAGGCGGGACGGGGGCCCTGGGGGTAGCAATGCCACCGGAGCATCGTACTGGGCCCTCACTCAT
>NC_041393.1:693822421-693823431 GCF_002162155.2 Triticum dicoccoides
CTCCCTGGTGTCCCTCTGAGCGGACCTGACACAACCGGGTGGAGAGATCCACTGGTCAAAGCCCGTCCATGTGAAGTCAAAGGGCTAGATCTCGTGCTCAACCGCTCCAAAAAGGCCGCATGCGTCTCCGGTGCGTGGCCCCCCTCACGGACGGCGCCGCCGCCGGCACCGGGAGGGGGGAACGGACGCTTCGGGTCTACACGGAGTGGATTTAGCTGTGGATTTGGCCCGGATGTTGCTCCGAGGTGTCCCTCTTGGCTGACCTGACACAACCTGTGGCCCCCCTCACGGTCGGCGATGACACGGTAGTAGACGGATCAGGCACTCGTATAGTTACCGGATCAGGCACTCGGTAACGGTACCCCTCAGTCAGTTGCTCTCCTATGTATCACCTTTTGCGAGACCATAGAAAATATTTATATCATAAAGAAATGTTGCTGACCATAGAAGAAATTTGGTTTAGAAAAAAATATAAAAAATGATCATGTAATTATAAATAATGTTTCAAACCATTAAAGAAAATGTATGGTACATTTTAAATAATGTTAATGCATGTCAAAAATATGTATACCATGTATTATTTTTAATATAATTGTATACCTTGTATCATTCAAAAAAATTCAAAAACGTGTATTTGAAAATATTTAATATGTACGTACAAATATTTTATATGTATACGAAACTTTTCAATGCGTATGAAAATAATATACACTAAAAATATATTTGAAGATAGTTAATAATAATTTTTGAAAAATGTTAAACATGTATAAAAGTTGTTGCAAATATATATATACCGACGTGGCGCCTTCACCTATGCCGACGGCTAAGCCGTCGGCATAGAGCGCCTTATCTTATCCACTCGCGCGCGGCCACCCTTCTCCACTCGTTCTCTCCCACCCGCAGCTCCTCCACTCGCCGCCTCGACCCCGGCCGCGGACCGCCGCCCGTCGCCGCTCCACCCGCGCCGCTCCTCGCCGCCCGCTCCACCCGCGCCGCTCCCCGCCGTCGCG
>NC_041393.1:693823912-693838751 GCF_002162155.2 Triticum dicoccoides
ACCCCGTCTCGCGCCGCCGCCGGCAGCAGGGCTCCCAGCCCCTGGCTCGGCCTCCCGGAGCCCGCAGGCCGCCCCGACGAGCACGCGTGGGCGCGGCTTCGGCCGGCCCTGCTCATCCATCATCGTTCCCTCCCGCCCAAGTGAGCACCTCCCTCCACCGCCGGACGCCGCCGTGCCCCCTCCTAGCCCCAGTGAGCACCCCCCCTCCCACAAACCATTGTTGCCGTTGCTTGTGTTCATGGTGGCTGGATAAATAGATAGATGCTAGATAGATGGATGGATGCTAGATGAATAGATAGATGGATGCTAGATGAATAGATAGATGGATGGATACATAATAGATAGTTTTGTGTAGTTTTATTAGGTATTTAGATACATACTAGATAGTTTTTACTAAGTTTGTGAATATAGATGAATTAGATGTTGGGCAAGTTTGTGATAGATGGATGGATATTTGTCAAGATAGTGTTTTGGTAATGTTGATTCATATATAAGAAGCAAATCAAGGCACATGGTTTCTAAAATACTTAATAAAGATTTTTTTGCAATTTGACCGATTCATAATGTTGTGCCAAATGGTTAATGTGATGTGATGACCTAATTTTTTTCACTCGGTGTAATTAACAGGATTTGTGGTGTTCCATCTTCGTGGAGTGATCGTCGACGTTGGAGGTGTTGGTCCACGATCGTCCCTCTCCTTTGATTGACTACATCGGAGGGTGAGCAGCAATTCCATGACCTCGTCCACTTTTTTTCCATGTCACTAGATTGAATTTTCACATCAAGTCGCGTAACCTAGGTCTCACGTCCGAAAGGGTTGCATCGATAAATATGCATTCAATTGCATATTTATCACCGCAGCTTTTTCGGATTGTCCAGCGCTTTCCACGGACAGCCCGAGGATGTGTAGATTGGGTACGTTGTTCATGCTCTACCCCGTTCCGAGATAGGATTTCGGCAGCGCCTCCCTGTTGTTCTCCGGATGCACATTATCTCGGCATTTTGCCGAGACGTGTATTTGGAGAACAGCGGGGAGGTGCTGCCGAAATTTTGTCTCGGAATGGGATAGAGCATGGACCGTACTCAATCTACACATTCTCGGGTGAGATTAGGGCCCATCTTTACCTATTAGAGATGTAGGTGGATTACTTGTCAACCTTGTAAAAATAAAATACTGATGTGGGTAATTTAAATGAATCCTTAATTTTGTTGTGTGGCTTCCAATAAAGCAGAGATGGCAGATAATCAGTGGATGTATAGTGGGTTTTTCCGTCGGAATCAAGTAACAACAGAGTGGGTCGAGAAAACTGATGTGTTTTTGAAAGAGATATTCCGTAGACCAATGAGGATGGTGCCAGAATGCCCGTGTGCCAGATGTAAGAGACGTATCCGCAGAGATAAGAGTGAGATGACTAAGCACCTTCGCACGCATGGATTTATGCCCTACTTTAATATGCCGATAAACTTTGCCCAGCGGGACCGTGGTAGAGAGGATGTGATACAACAACGCGTCGCTGGTTATGAGGACGGTGGGGTTAGAGACATGCTAGATGATGTCTTTGCTGCACAGCCGACACCTCCGTCACATTCAGCGAATGAACCGGAGGAGCCGGAGGAAACCGCAAAGGCCTTCCTGGAAATCTTGGCCTCCTCAAAGAAACCTCTTTATGAGGGTGGCAAGCTGTCTGTGTTGGATGCCATCTCGCAACTGATGGCAGTCAAGGCTGAGTACGGTTGTAGCCGAGGTTGCTTCGAAGCATTTCTGGGAGTATGGGCTAACAGCCTACCTGAGGGCCATGAACTGCCGAAAACCATGTACGGTACGAAGAAAATCATGAAGGCGCTCTCCATGGACTATGAGAAAATACATGTTTGTCCAAAGAATTGCCTTTTGTTTAGGCATGAGTATGCGGATGACAAGTACTGTAGGAAGTGCGGTTCCTCTCGGTATATTGAGGTGGTCGATAAGCATGGTCAGAAGCAGCAGCTAAAAATCCCTGTGAAGGTTCTTCGGTATCTTGATTTTATAAAAAGACTGCAGTGCCTTTTCATCACCGAGGAGTCTGCCAAAATGATGAAGTGGCACAAGGAAGGGAAAAGGTACAATCCAAAAAAAATTGTACATCCATTAGGAGGTGAAGCATGGAAGTCATTCGATATAGAGTACCCGGAGGAAGCAGCCGAGGCTGGGAATGTCCGAATTGCTATAACAGGTGATTGGTTCAATCCATATGGTATGTCGTCTAATCCATACAGCTGTTGGCCCATATTTGTTATTCCGCTCAATCTCCCTCCCGGCGCCATAATGCAACGCAAGACCATGTTCCTGTCGCTTATAATTCCGGGGCCTGAATATCCGGGGAAGAACTTGAGTGTGTTTATGCAGCCGTTGGTGGATGATTTGCACCATTCTTGGTACTTCCCGAGGTTGACATACGACCGACATCTGCAGAAAAATTTCTTGATGAAAGTTTGGCTACAATATTGCGTGCATGACTTTCCCGGTTATGCCCTGTTCTGCGAATGGTGTACAAGTGGAAAGATGCCTTGCCCAGTGTGCATGCAGGCCTTGATTTTCATTTGGCTAAAGAAGGGTGGCAAGTATGTTGCATTTGACCTGCATCGGCAGTTCCTCCCTCCATACCATCCTGATAGGGAAGACAAGAAGAACTTCACAAAAGGCAAAGTTGTCCATGAAGTAAACGAGATTCCAACATTTTCTGGTGCGGATGTGCTTGCTCAGCTGAAAGCTCTTAAGCCTGCCGGTGAAGGGAAAGGCAAAGGAAAAGGCAAAGGCAAAGGCAAAGCCACAGGCGAAGACGAGGGCGAGGGCAAAGGAAAAGGTAAAGGGAAAAAAATTGAAGGATATGGTGAGACGCACAACTGGACTCACATTACCCCCTTCACGCAGCTTCCCTATTTTAAGGACCTCAAACTTCCATACAACATAGACGTGATGCACACCGAAAAGAATGTCGCAGAGTCCCTTTTTCGCATGATCCTCAACATTTCTGATAAGACAAAGGATAATGTTAATGCTAGAGTTGATCAACAGAATATTTGTGATAGACCACGTCTACACATGCAGCCTCCCACAGGCAGTCGAAAATCTTGGTTCAAGCCAGATGCTGACTTCGTACTTAAAAAGGATCATAAGATGGAGGCATTCAAGTGGCTGAAACACGTCGTGAAGTTCACTGATGGTTATGCGTCGAATATAAGTAAGGGGGTCAATCTTTCAACGGGTAGAGTGACCGGGCTCAAGAGTCATGACTATCATGTATGGATTGAGCGGATTATGCCGGTGATGGTTTGGGGCTATGTTCCCGAGCGTGTCTGGCGTGTGCTTGCGGAGTTAAGCCATTTCTTCCGCACGCTTTGTGCTAAAGAAGTATGTCCTGAGAAGATAAAAGAAATGCATAAGAAGGTGCCGGAGTTGATATGCAAGCTAGAGAAGATCTTCCCGCCAGGCTTCTTTACTCCGATGACACATCTCATTTTGCACCTCCCGAACGAGGTATTGTTGGGGGGCCCTGTGCAGAATCGTTGGCATTACGGCCCTGAGAGACAGAACAAGCATCTGAGACAGAAATGTGGAAACAAAGCTAAGATTGAAGCTTCCATAGCTGAGGCAATTATCCTAGAGGAGGTGGCAGACCTCAGGGCAGCCTACTATCCGGACCATGTTCCCATGTTGCACAATAAGGTGTCTCAATACAATACAGAAGAACCCAAGTATAAACCCAAGTTGCCTCTATTCATCGGGCAAGGTGGTAGGGCTGGATGCTCGAAACCTTATGTCATGCCACGAGATGAGTGGGAGGATGTCATGTTCTATATCTTGCACAACATCAAGGAAGTTGAGGATGAGTGGATGAGGTAATACCTTTGCACCATTCTTTTAGTAAATTCGTTATGTTCACTTTGCCTAGTTCTTATACCGCTTTTCTTATTGTAGTCAATTCGTTGAAGAAGAATGGACGGGAATGCTGCCTCCTACTGAAGCGGAGGCACTTGCGCTTCTCCGAAAGGGTGCTGATGGAAGGAAAAATTTCGTTGCGTGGTTCATGGAGAAAGTAATTTTTCACACTTTCAATTAAACTCATGCACCCTATAATTTCAATTAAACTCATGCACCCTATAATTTCAATTAAACTTGTAGGGAAATGATCCGACCGAATCAATGGATGAAGAATTGAGATGGGTTTCCATGGGTTTTGACCCTGTCGTCATGACATGCGAAAAGTATGATGTGAATGGGTATCGCTTCCATACAGAGGAGCACCAGAACAGTTGGCCTGATCCCAAAACCATAAATACCGGAGTCTTCACTGAAGGAGATAATAAAGTAGATTACTATGGAAGGGTAGGAAAAATATACGAGCTTAGATTCAAACTTGGCCGCGAACACCTAAGTCTCACTGTGTTCAAATGCCGATGGTTCGACCCCAAAAAGGGTCTGAGACATACGCCTTCTGTTGGTTTAGTTGAAGTTAAACCATCAACCGTCTATGCCGGAGCTGATCTCTTTATCGCCGCTACCCAGGCCACACAAGTATATTATCTGCCTTAACCATGCCAGAAAGAGTACCTAAAGGGTTGGGAAGTTGTGTTCAAGGTGTCGCCGCATGGTAAGCTACCGGACCCGAACGATGATGATTACTACAACATAAACCCCATGACATACGAGGGAGTGTTCTATCAAGAGGAACATGATGACATGGTCCGAAACAACGAGGATGATGACTTGGGTTATGTTGACCTGGAGCCAAACGACGACGACGCACGGATTGATGGTGAGGCAGTTGTGAATCAAAGAGACATAATTATGCTTGAAAAGTTAAATGAAGACGCTGACGATGAGGAAGAGCCTCCACCTCCGTCAGACAACGAAGAAGATATGTGTGATAGTGATGATGAGACCGCTCCACAAATAGATTACAATTGTGATGATTCATATGGGTTCTAGAAAATGTAAGTTCTTTTAATGATCATTACAATAGTATGCTTAATGTGCTCTTCTGGTATTAATGTTTTTCCTGTATGCTTGTTTAATTGATATCCTTACTAATTGTTTATTCTCTTCTTAATGCAGGTTTGCTAATCATGGGCAAGTCCAGCGGCGCCAGTTTCCTCAGTAAATTTAAAGGACTTACTCGGAGTGGACGAGCCCACAAGGTTCCCTCCTGACTACGCGAGGATGACACCTCACAGGGAGGTGGAGGGGTCGGGGGAGGAGACCCTAGAGGAGGAGGCGGTGGGGGAGAGCCCCTAGAGGAGGAGGAGGTGGGGGGAGAGGCAGCCGGGGCAAAAAACTCCGGGCCGTGTCCGAAATAGGAGGATCTTCTTCGATGCCCTCCCATACAGAGGCACCTTCTGAGTCTGAGGAGGAGGAGTATGTTCCTGATGGCGAGGAGGAGGAGGCCGAGGAGGAGGGTGAGGAGGAGGAGGCCGAGGAGGAGGGTGAGGAGGAGGAGGCCGAGGAGGAGGGTGAGGAGGAGGAGGCTGAGGAGGAGGGTGAGGAGGAGGGCGAGGAGGGTGGAGGGGAGGTTGATCCCGAGTTGTGGGGTGACTTGCCACCGGGTGCTCTGCAGGGGTGGCTGCGTGGTAATGTCGGACTACCTACACCACCTTCTATCGAGGAGCACAAGTGGCTCATTGAACTTCTGGGGACAGAGTAAGTGCCTCTCAATAATATTTTCAACACATGACAACATTTTCTTATTGTACACATGGCAATCATTTGATTCTTTTGCAGAAACTGGATCCTTAGCGGAAAGGGTCGTAAACCGAACGGCCTTATCACTGTCCTGTTGAAGCAGTTTTGGCCTGGCCTATTCTGCCCGCGGCCAGACAGGGACCCGTAGCTGTGGGTTTCGGCCACGAGCTGGGCCCACTACGAGGCTTGCAGCAACGCGGAGTACGGGACGGCCGCTAAGGCCGTGATCACCAAATTTTGGGTAAGTTCTCTTCGGAATCACTTGTCTTCAGTTTCGTTCATAGTTTATCATTGAATCACTCAACCCATGCCTTGTTTGCTTCTGGTTTATGCAGCAACTCTATAGAGTTCTTGACGAGCACAAGGCCAGAGCCGACGTGGTCTTACTTGCGGCTGCGAAGAAGAAAGCTCGTCAGTTGCAGTACGAGGTGCGCTGGGTTGCCGTCTCGCAGTACTACCACATCTACCTGCACCAAAAGATGACCAAAACTCAAGCGCAGAAGCAAAAACTTACCTTGAACAGGGATCAGTTCATGATGGTAACTATTACTGACTTTTCATTGTTTCAAGCAGTCAACTCTATGTTTCGTGCTCACATGTCATGCTTCCAAAATTTGCATAGGTTGTTCCTCGTTGGTGCTATGGAAGGCATGACGGATGGGCGAGTTTGGTGGATAGGTGGCTCGGCGCCGATGCAGAGTTTGCTGCCAAGAGCATCAAGGGTCGGGCTAACCGTGGACCTGACGGGACACACGGCCAAGGAAATAGGAATCACTGGAGCTTCAAGGCTATGAAGGTATATCTATGTGCATGATGCATTTTTGTTCTTCTTTACCGTCATGTTCTTATGTATGGCTAACTTCTATTTGACGTTGTAGGAGGACAAGTTGAAGAGGCCGCTCTCAGACATGGAGTCGTGGAAGCTGGCCCGCGAGCGGAGTCATCGCAAGGAGGGCGAGAGCCAGTACTACGGCAAGACCGAGGAGCACCTGGGGTCTTACATTCATCACTATCAGGAGTTGCATCCGGATGTTCCTGTTGCTGAGGTCGCCTAGTCTTAGATCGACGACACGGCGGTGGTGGCCATCCAGGGGAAGAAGAATGGCCGGTATCCGTGTTTCGACGGCTTGATCACTCCTTCGATCTCGTACACACAGTTTCGGGCTACCAACCCGAGCCAGTTAGAGAGTATGGGGCGTTCACAGACTCCCTTAGCCCGCCAGCATGCTGTAAGTACTTCCTCTTTATCTTTTTCTATCTAGCATTCTCAGTTTATTTTCAGCATTGCTCACTTAGAAACAATCTAAATTATGTAGGCCTATAAGGAGTTTGTCGAGCATAGGAATCTTGAGGTGCGGGAGTACTTGAAATGAGTGAAGGCAAACGAAGATTACAACCGTCAGATGATGACGGTTAGTTTTGCCCTCTTAAAACCAAGCTAAATTTTTGCACTTTCATTCCTTCTGATCTTCTAGTTTGCTTGCTTAACAAACATTCAGGCTATGTTGGCGTCTTGGAGTAACCGCATGGATCCACCACAAATGGGACCCCCACCACCACCTGCGGGAGAACCCCCACACGTGCCACGTTCGATGAATGGGTGGCACTAGGCAGTGATGGTCCGGTTAGTACATTTGCCTAACTACTGACAAACTAGTTCTCGTTCATTCAACACTATCATATCATATTTACCGTTAGAATCTTTTCTGAAACATGTAGGGGACCGGTGGCTCGACTCCTGCTCCGTCGACCCCAGTCACTCCGATCTGGCAGAGTGGTGGTGGTCCCAATGGCGGTTTTGGCGGAGGTGGTGGTGGTTTTGGCGGAGGTGGTGGTGGTTTTGGCGGAGGTGGTCTTGCTTGATGATTCCGTGCATGTGGTCGTCGTGCCATGCCTTTCATATTCCTACTTCTATGATGTTTCATGTCTTGCACTACTTTTATGTTCATGAACTTGAGTCGGTGATGATCTTTAGATGATGTGATGAACTTGAGTATGTTTAGATGATGATGGTGAACTTGAGTATGTTTAGATGATGAACTGTCATATTTCTGCATAATTTCATATTGTTCTGTTTTGAAATGCTGTCAAATGAATTGGAAAAGAGAAAACAGGGAAAATAAAAAAAAACTATGCCTACGGCAAAGCCGTCGGCATATATAAGCCCAGGAGTCACCAGGGCTCGCCACGTGGCATATCTATGCCGACGGCTTTGTCGTAGGCATAGATGGAAATCTATGCCGATAGATGGAAATCTATGCCGACGGCAAAGCCGTAGGCATATCTCTGCTTCCACGAGTAACCAGGAGACGACACGTGGCAGAGCTATGCCTACGGCAAAGCTGTCGGCATAGATTCATCTATGCCGACGGCTTTGCCGTAGGCATAGCCCTGCCACCAGGAGTACCACGGGTTGCCACGTGGCAGAGATATGCCGACGGCTTTGCCGTCGGCATACATCTGCCACATAGCATTGCATGATACGTCCGCGCTTTTGACGGCTGTTGGGGAACGTAGTAATTTCAAAATTTTCCTACGCACACGCAAGATCATGGCGATGGCATAGCAACGAGAGGGGACAGTGTTGTCCACGTACCCTCATAGACCGTAAGCGGAAGCGTTATGACAACGCGGTTGATGTAGTCGTACGTCTTCACGAATCGACCGATCCAAGCACCGAACGTACGGCACCTCCGTGTTCAGCACACGTCCAGCTCGATGACGTCCCCCGGACTCCAATCCAGCAAAGCATCGGGGATGAGTTCCGTCAGCACGACGGTGTGGTGACGATGATGATGTTCTACCGGTGCAGGGCTTCGCCTAAACTCCGCGACGATATGACCGAGGTGGAATATGATGGAGGGGGCACCGCACACGGCTAAGGAACGATCCGTAGATCAACTTGTGTGTCATGGGGTGCCCCCCTGCCCCCGTATATAAAGGAGCAAGGGGAGGGGCCGGCCAAGAGGAGGAGGCGCGCCCAAGGGGGAGAATCCTACTCCAAGTAGGATTCCCCCCTCTTTCCAAGTCCTACTAGGAGAAGGGAAGGAAGGGGAGGAGAAGGAGAAGGAAGGAGAGGGAGGAGGAGAAGGAAAGGGGGGCCGGCCCCCTAGTCCAATTCGGTTTGGGCTAGGGGGGCCGCGCGCCCTACCTCCTCTCTTCCACCACTTGGCCCATGAGGCCCATTGCTTCTTCCTCGTATTCCCGTAACTCCCCGGTACCCCCGAAAATACCCGAATCACTCGGAACCTTTCTGAACTCCGAATATAGTCGTCCAATATATCGATCTTTACGTCTCGACCATTTCGAGACTCCTCGTCATGTCCCCGATCTCATCCGGGACTCCGAACTCCTTCGGTACATCAAAACTCATAAACTCATAATAAAATTGGCATCGTAACGTTAAGCGTGCGGACCCTACGGGTTCGAGAACTATGTAGACATGACCTAGAACTATTCTCGGTCAATAACCAATAGCGGAACCTGGATGTTCATATTGGTTCCCACATATTCTACGAAGATCTTAATCGGTCAAACCGCATAACAACATACGTTGTTCCCTTTGTCATCGGTATGTTACTTGCCCAAGATTCGATCGTCGGTATCTCAATACCTAGTTCAATCTCGTTACCGGGAAGTCTCTTTACTCGTTACGTAATGCATCATTCCGTAACTAACTCATTAGCTACATTGCTTGCAAGGCTTATAGTGATGTGCATTACCGAGAGGGCCCAGAGATACCTCTCCGACAATCGGAGTGACAAAACCTAATCTCGAAATACGCCAACCCAACATGTACCTTTGGAGACACCTGTAGTACTCCTTTATAATCACCCAGTTACGTTGTGACGTTTGGTAGCACCCAAAGTGTTCCTCCGGTAAACGGGAGTTGCATAATCTCATAGTTACAGGAACATGTATAAGTCATGAAGAAAGCAATAGCAACATACTAAACGATCAAGTGCTAAGCTAACGGAATGGGTCAAGTCAATCACATCATTCTCCTAATGATGTGATCCCGTTAATCAAATGACAACTCATGTCTATGGCTAGGAAACTTAACCATCTTTGATTCACGAGCTAGTCAAGTAGAGGCATACTAGTGACACTATGTTTGTCTATGTATTCACACATGTATTATGTTTCCGGTTAATACAATTCTAGCATGAATAATAAACATTTATCATGAAATAAGGAAATAAATAATAACTTTATTATTGCCTCTAGGGCATATTTCCTTCAACGGTGCCGTCCGCGGCCGTCAGACGAAAAACATTGCCGACGGCTATACTATGCCGACGGCTGACGCCAGGCCATCGGCATAGGCCCCTATGCCGACGGCTATACTATGCCGATGGTCTGACAAGACTACGCTGACGACATCTACGGCGACGGGTCTATGCCGACGGCAGCTGTAGGCATAGATCTATGCCGACGGCTTAGGGGCCTATGCCGACGGCCCGTGGCCGTAGGCATAGACCGTGAGTCCGGTAGTGTAATTACCTAAGCCTCACCAGGCATCTCACTCACTTCCAGGCTGGGTACGAGTTGTCCCGCCTATTGTTCCTGAAAGCATAGCACCCAACAGAGTAGACGATGATGAGAAATATGATGTTGATGGTGGCGATCTTCTTACAGTCGTTCTTCAGGTTGGCTAGCATGCCGGCCTTACATGACTGGCAGTCGTAGCAGAGGGCCCTCTGATCATTCAACCACGTGTTGCAGTCGGGGTCATTGGTAGAGTTGAGGCCATGAGGTTTAATTGAGACGGTCTGGCTCCGGTAAGTGAAGTTGCACCCAGTTGGGGGCTTGTAGCATCCAGACAGAACACAAGATAGGTGTGTGTTAGTTGCAGAAAACGCAACTTACTTAGTAATTCAGCATAGCATTGACGAAAACACAGGTCAAAGCCAAATGTCAAGAAGTCACACTGACGATGTAGGCAAGGCGGGGGTACCAAATGCGATAGACGAACCACAACAGCTAGAATGACCAGCAGGAAATTCGCCATCGACATCGGCACAGATAATACCCTCAGGATAGGGAGACTAGATGGGACCTTATCAGCCGGGCCGGCAACACTCCCACCACCAACGATGCGTGGCCGAAGAAGACTTTATTGAGAGCTGCCACCATCGTTGCCGGAAAGGCCAAAGCGGCCGACGTAAAAAAACTTGCCTAAAGACTCAAATAAAAAAGGGTTGGAGAGTCTGTTTAGATGATGAACTGTCATATTTCTGCATAATTTCATATTGTTCTGTTTTGAAATGCTGTCAAATGAATTGGAAAAGGGAAAACAGGGAAAATAAAAAAAACTATGCCTACGGCAAAGCCGTCGGCATATATAAGCCCAGGAGTCACCAGGGCTCGCCACGTGGCATATCTATGCCGACGGCTTTGTCGTAGGCATAGATGGAAATCTATGCCGATAGATGGAAATCTATGCCGACGGCAAAGCCGTAGGCATATCTCTGCTTCCACGAGTAACCAGGAGACGACACGTGGCAGAGCTATGCCTACGGCAAAGCTGTCGGCATAGATTCATCTATGCCGACGGCTTTGCCGTAGGCATAGCCCTGCCACCAGGAGTACCACGGGTTGCCACGTGGCAGAGATATGCCGACGGCTTTGCCGTCGGCATACATCTGCCACATGGCATTGCATGATTCGTCCGCGCTTTTGACGGCTGTTGGGGAACGTAGTAATTTCAAAATTTTCCTACGCACACGCAAGATCATGGTGATGGCATAGCAACGAGAGGGGACAGTGTTGTCCACGTACCCTCATAGACCGTAAGCGGAAGCGTTATGACAACGCGGTTGATGTAGTCGTACGTCTTCACGAATCGACCGATCCAAGCACCGAACGTACGGCACCTCCGTGTTCAGGACACGTCCAGCTCGATGACGTCCCCCGGACTCCAATCCAGCAAAGCATCGGGGATGAGTTCCGTCAGCACGACGGTGTGGTGACGATGATGATGTTCTACCGGTGCAGGGCTTCGCCTAAACTCCGCGACGATATGACCGAGGTGGAATATGATGGAGGGGGCACCGCACACGGCTAAGGAACGATCCGTAGATCAACTTGTGTGTCATGGGGTGCCCCCCTGCCCCCGTATATAAAGGAGCAAGGGGAGGGGGCCGGCCAAGAGGAGGAGGCGCGCCCAAGGGGGAGAATCCTACTCCAAGTAGGATTCCCCCCTCTTTCCAAGTCCTACTAGGAGAAGGGAAGGAAGGGGAGGAGAAGGAGAAGGAAGGAGAGGGAGGAGGAGAAGGAAAGGGGGGCCGGCCCCCTAGTCCAATTCGGTTTGGGCTAGGGGGGCCGCGCGCCCTACCTCCTCTCTTCCACCACTTGGCCCATGAGGCCCATTGCTTCTTCCTCGTATTCCCGTAACTCCCCGGTACCCCCGAAAATACCCGAATCACTCGGAACCTTTCTGAACTCCGAATATAGTCGTCCAATATATCGATCTTTACGTCTCGACCATTTCGAGACTCCTCGTCATGTCCCCGATCTCATCCGGGACTCCGAACTCCTTCGGTACATCAAAACTCATAAACTCATAATAAAATTGGCATCGTAACGTTAAGCGTGCGGACCCTACGGGTTCGAGAACTATGTAGACATGACCTAGAACTATTCTTGGTCAATAACCAATAGCGGAACCTGGATGTTCATATTGGTTCCCACATATTCTACGAAGATCTTAATCGGTTAAACCGCATAACAACATACGTTGTTCCCTTTGTCATCGGTATGTTACTTGCCCAAGATTCGATCGTCGGTATCTCAATACCTAGTTCAATCTCGTTACCGGGAAGTCTCTTTACTCGTTACGTAATGCATCATTCCGTAACTAACTCATTAGCTACATTGCTTGCAAGGCTTATAGTGATGTGCATTACGAGAGGGCCCAGAGATACCTCTCCGACAATCGGAGTGACAAAACCTAATCTCGAAATACGCCAACCCAACATGTACCTTTGGAGACACCTGTAGTACTCCTTTATAATCACCCAGTTACGTTGTGACGTTTGGTAGCACCCAAAGTGTTCCTCCGGTAAACGGGAGTTGCATAATCTCATAGTTACAGGAACATGTATAAGTCATGAAGAAAGCAATAGCAACATACTAAACGATCAAGTGCTAAGCTAACGGAATGGGTCAAGTCAATCACATCATTCTCCTAATGATGTGATCCCGTTAATCAAATGACAACTCATGTCTATGCCTAGGAAACTTAACCATCTTTGATTCACGAGCTAGTCAAGTAGAGGCATACTAGGGACACTATGTTTGTCTATGTATTCACACATGTATTATGTTTCCGGTTAATACAATTCTAGCATGCATAATAAACATTTATCATGAAATAAGGAAATAAATAATAACTTTATTATTGCCTCTAGGGCATATTTCCTTCAACGGTGCCGTCCGCGGCCGTCAGACGAAAAACATTGCCGACGGCTATACTATGCCGACGACTGACGCCAGGCCGTCGGCATAGGCCCCTATGCCGACGGTTATACTATGCCGACGGTCTGACAAGACTACGTTGACGACATCTACGCCGACGGGTCTATGCCGACGGCAGCCGTAGGCATAGATCTATGCCGACGGCTTAGGGGCCTATGCCGACGGCCCGTGGCCGTAGGCATAGACCGTGAGTCCGGTGGTGTAATTACCTAAGCCTCACCAGGCATCTCACTCACTTCCAGGCTGGGTACGAGTTGTCCCGCCTATTGTTCCTGAAAGCATAGCACCCAACAGAGTAGACGATGATGAGAAATATGATGTTGATGGTGGCGATCTTCTTACAGTCGTTCTTCAGGTTGGCTAGCATGCCGGCCTTACATGACTGGCAGTCGTAGCAGAGGGCCCTCTGATCATTCAACCACGTGTTGCAGTCGGGGTCATTGGTAGAGTTGAGGCCATGAGGTTTAATTGAGACGGTCTGGCTCCGGTAAGTGAAGTTGCACCCAGTTGGGGGCTTGTAGCATCCAGACAGAACACAAGATAGGTGTGTGTTAGTTGCAGAAAACGCAACTTACTTAGTAATTCAGCATAGCATTGACGAAAACACAGGTCAAAGCCAAATGTCAAGAAGTCACACTGACGATGTAGGCAAGGCGGGGGTACCAAATGCGATAGACGAACCTCAACAGCTAGAATGACCAGCAGGAAATTCGCCATCGACATCGGCACAGATAATACCCTCAGGATAGGGAGACTAGATGGGACCTTATCAGCCGGGCCGGCAACACTCCCACCACCAACGATGCGTGGCCGAAGAAGACTTTATTGAGAGCTGCCACCATCGTTGCCGGAAAGGCCAAAGCGGCCGACGTAAAAAAACTTGCCTAAAGACTCAAATAAAAAAGGGTTGGAGAGTGACAGTAGGGGAAGAGAAGCAATTTGCTCCATGATTGTTTTTAAATATTTATTTTTTATATTAATGAAAATCTATTTTGAAATATATGGTATTTTTAATAGATATTATAATTAATAATAATTTTGTGATAAAAAAGTTTTGTAACATAAATAACAAAATTTCAAGGTTGGCCTGAACATTTCAGTTAGTCAATGAATGTGGACTCTCTTTCAGTCAAGGTTGCTATTATATTGTCATCATTGCACTAAACATCTTCAGACAATCAGTACTGGGGACTTCTATTATGACACATGATACTCTTTAGATGTTGATATTGTTTCACAACATCATTCAACCATTGATCTTCTCATTGAAATGTATTCTGTAGAGAACAAGAGATGATATATTGGCTTCGAAAGATCTTGACAGAACCTAATGTAGGTGATGAAATTAATTTCTTGTATGCTCTAGCTTCAATCTAAACATCTAGCCGAATACAACAATCTCAACTTGTTGGAGGAGTGGATGTACAATCTCAACAAGACTCGTATAGTTCATTTTTTAAAAGTGTATAGCAAGGTAAGTCAATAATAACTCATCTTTAGTTCTACACTTACACTCCATCTACCACGTCGTTGAGTTGTTGTCGCATTTACTTCGTCCTACCTCCCATCTAGTGCATGTACATATATATATAGGTCCGATGTGGTGTACACAAGAAGCAAACCACCATGAAAAGTGCTACA
>NC_041393.1:693838972-693854609 GCF_002162155.2 Triticum dicoccoides
TCTTGTTGAAGTCGTGTTCCGATGAAATACGGAGCGCACACATTAGATTGGGAAGGCATTAGGAAAAGAACAACTTGTGAGTGCTGGACTAGTTGTGATGCACTAGTCTGCAACATTGGCCCTAGGTGAAAACTTGATCCTAAATACGATGGGGCTAATAGTCCCAGAAAAAGGGAGTAATTCACTTGCTACATTGGCATGCAGTAAATCTGGGTCTAACTGACTCACCGGGTACTTGAGAAAAGGAGACAGAGTTACCAGGTGGATGTTCCTCTGAGAAAAGTAAGACATGGTCTCCATGATGGTCAGGGAAACCGCCAGATTCAACCTTGCCATGTGCAAAGCGGTGAAGAATATACTTCAGGATTTTCTCTTGTTCTTCATGGAGGTCCGATCAGTGTACAATGCTAGCGAGGTAGCTACACGCTTTCTAGAGCAGCTGAAACTCGAGTACAATGTTAATTTGTTCTCCCAAAAACATGCAACTTTTAACAGTCTATAATAAGGGCCACATGTAGTACTATGTAAAAAAATCTTGGGCAGAAACCTCAGCTTGGGTTGACTGCCATGTTAGTAGACCAAGACGTACTAGAAACTTGAGCCATTGAAAACTTTGAGGTGCATATGACACATGGTTCATAGGTGAAGAGCAAGGTTAAAAAACATCAGGGTGTACATTCATAAGCCATCTTTGATGCAGTGAGACAAAATTACCATAGATGCAAATCAAAGCAAGCGCACATGGCAGCAAAATGAGTGCAGCTTCTCTGTTTGTACATTCTGAAGGATCCAATAAAGTCGACTATGGTCTCTGGGGTTCCTAGTTAAGAATCCATGGAAGATCAACAATGCATTTCCAGACAGAAGCAATAGACTGACTCTATGCTATGCAAAGAACAGAAAAGATCACAGACAACTTCTGAACATATCTCATATCATGATAACAGGAACCTCCATAAACGATATATTTGAGGTCGGCATAGCAAATATAGCAAGCATGCACCATTACCAACTATCGACAGTTCAAACATCATCAGCGCTATAGCATAGACGTTAGTGTTGCTTGACACACAACCATGAGCCAACCATTAACACTGAACATCATCCTAATTACCTAAGCCAAGCCCCTCCAGGCATCTCACTCACTTCCAGGCTGGGTACGAGTTGTCCCGCCTGTTGTTCCTGAAAGCGCAGCACCCAACAGAGTAGACAATGATGAGGAAAATGAGGAATATGATGTTGACGGTGGCGATTTTCTTCCAGTCATTCTTCACATTAGCGAGCACGCCAGCCTTGCATGACTGGCAGTCATAGCAGAGGGCCCTCGGATCATTCGACCACGTGTTGCAGTCAGGGTCATTGGTAGAGTTGAAGCCAGGAGGTTTGTTCCACATGGTCTCGCTCTGGTAGGTGAAGTTGCACCCGGTTGGGGGTTTGCAGCATCCAGACTGGACACAAGATAGATAGTGTGTGTTAGTTGCAGAAAACAGAACTTGGTAATTCGGCAACAGTTTTAGCATTGGAGAAAACACAATTCAAAGACAAATGTCAAGGCAGAAATGCACAAGACAAATACAAAATATTTGATGGTCTGCATGCGAGTATCATTGACAACAGTACGGAAGCATCATTCAGGGTCAGACCAAAGATAAAACATCAGTATATTGGTTTGCAAGAATACATAGTTCCTCCATGGAAGTGCAGGTATAGTGCTTATGAAGCCACAAATGGCAGAAGCTTCACAGGAGGGGAGGGGTAACATGATAATGCATACCATGGAAGTGCAGGTATAGTGCTTATAAAGCCACAAAAGGTAATAACAATGGTTTACACATAAAGAAAGAATACTGTATTTAGGTAAGCTACACCCCGTTTCTGCATTTCGCAAAAGCTAAAGTGGAACTCTGAAGAAACCACCTCCAGGAAAAGTAAGTCAATACAATAATGTCGAAGGTTTCAGTTTCACATGTGGATGCTATAATTGACATGAACAAGGTATTCCCACACGCAACAAGGGAGAATTACGGTAGTCATAGTCAGGAGCAGGGGGATAGTCAAAAAAAAAGGGATTGCAATAAGAGAAGTTTCACAGCACCAAGCTGCAATTCAGTAAAGTTTATGCAAATTCTATCACAAGGCCATTCCTTCATCAGAATAGAGTACAGCAAAACAATATCATGGGCATCTTCAAAATTAGTGAAATCAAGTGGAATCGATTTGTACAGAAACATGCCATGACCAAACTGAGTAAATCAAGTTGAATAGCTCGCACTAGTCTCTACAACTGCTCGAATCTTCCATTAAAATTTACCAGACCCTATCGCAACATAACACATTACCATGCAGACAGAAAAGGCAGGCTAGCTGTATCTATTTGGCATGATACTATTAGACAAATAGACAGCCAAGCAACAGCAAGAGAGGAAACCACAGCAGTACAACAGTGGAAGACAATGGTACAGAAATTAAGTAGCTAGTTGACAATGTAGCATAGAAATTGTATGTAATACAATGATGTAATACTAGTGGATTACACATACAGAAAGAATGATGTATTCAGGATTTCAGGTCAGCTACATCCTATATTTGCATTTGGCAAAAGCTAAAGTGGCACTCCAAAGAAACTACCTCCAGGAAGGCAACTCATAGATGCAGTAAGTCTTCAGTACAATTATGTCAAGGGTTCAAATTTCGTAAGTGGACACTACAATTGACATGAACACAGTATTCCCACAGCTTAGTACAGTTTATGCAATGTGAGAAATTTCATGGGTACACCAAGTCCACAATCGAGTAACGTTTACGCAAATCCTACCACAAGGTCATTCCTTCGTCAGAATGGCGTACAAATAAACAACAATCTCATGAACATCCTCAAAAAGTAGTACTGAAATCTAGTGGCATCAATTTGTACCCAAGCATGCCATGAACCAGACTCAATGAATCAAGTTGAATTGCTAGCACTAGGAGTGACCACTGCTCAAATCTTCCATTAATCTTCACCATCACCCTACCACAATATAATGCATTGCCACGCAGCAAGAAAAGGCAGGCTAGCTGTATCCATTAGCAGCTTAGCACATACTCCCTCCATTCCAAAATATAGTGCGCCCACGCTTCCCGAGGTCGAACTTTGACCATAAATTTAATGAACGAGACCGACTGCGGCGGGAGAAAAAGTTACATAATTAAAAACTTCTTTCGAATACGAATTCACTGATATAACTTTTGCCCCCGCCGCAATCGGTCTTGATAGTTAAATTTACGGTCAAAGTTAAAGCACGTGGATAGAGGAAGCACTACATTGTGGAATGGAGGGAGTAATAGACAAATAGACAGCCAAGCAATATAGCAAAGAGGGGAAACGACAGCAGTACAGCACAGTGGAAGACAGTGGTACAGAAATCAAGTCACTAATCGACAATGTAGCATAGCATGGAAATTGCAGAGCAATTATTCATGCGAACTGAAGTGTCACGTGTGGTGGTCCTTGCGGAGATGGGATCCCACGATTCTTCTACCGGTCCTGTGGAATACTCAACACACAATCTGTACCAACTCCAGATGCACTGCCACTCGTTCGACCTACCAATCTTCCTACAATTTTTCAGTGGAGATGAAATTTCGAGTCCCCGGGGCGAGACCAATCGATTCGCATCCCCAAATCCAACTAGCAGTAGCAGCAGGGAATTTATTTTCTACCTAAATGCGTTCATAACAATTCGATTAACCCCCAAAATTGCAAGCATTAAACCACATCTATCTCATAAGAGTGAAGAACAAGCGAAGAAATCGACCTGAATCGGGGAGAGGTTGTTGGTGACGAACTGCTGCAGCGACTCCCCCCTGGCCCCGAACCTCTGGCAGACGCCGCCGTCGCGGAGGCAGCTGCGGATCTTGGCCCAGTTGTCGGCGTTCTCGACCCGGCGCTGCAGCCAGGTGGAGTACTCCCCGAGGCGGTACTCCCTGTAGCCCCTCCCGGAGACGACGGAGCCGGCGCCGCGGTTGGTGACGACGAAGGCGAAGACGGTGAAGACGAGGAGGAGCGCGATGAGGAGGAAGAGCGCGACGAGGTAGAGCCAGAGGAGGCAGGATGCGCGGCAGAGGGAGCCCGCCAGCCCCGCGAGGGAGAGCGCCAGGAGGAGGGCACCGAGCGCGATGACCGGCCGCTCCAGGAACCGCTCGCAGTCGGTGGTGGAGGCGCGGTGGCTCAGCCAGATGCCGCCGCCGAGGACGACGAGGGCGAGGACCAGGACCCCCGCGTTCAGCAGGCCCAGCAGCCCGTTGCTGCACCGCGCCATGGCCGCCGCCGCCGCTCTCGCTTCCCTCGAGGGGATTGTGCCGTGCGCGTGACGGGGCGGGGTGGGGGGTTCGAGTAGGTGGGAGGCGTGCGGTGCTTTGCGGTGGGCGGTGTGTGGGGTTTTTAGCGTGGGGCGTGAGGGATTTCGAATTTGGGATTCGAAAAGGGTGTCCGGGAAAACAAAAAGGAGATTCGGAAAGGGGGCACCCTTTTTCTACTTTTTCTTGCTTTTATCATTTAGACCGGCCATAATTCAGATTCGTGTGCCACTCCATAGTTATAAACGAACTTTTACCATCTTCTACGTGTAACTTATTGTCTTGTACTCCCTCCGTTTGTAATCATATGGCGTTTTGATAGTTCAAGTACAAATTTTGAATAGTTTGCGGTGTTTTAGCCGACATGAAACGCATATGTAAATAAGCTTATTGTTGAATTTGACAAGTTATCTATGTTTTTGTCATCGTTTTGCATTGTATGACTCCATGCCACCAAACGAGTGACAAAAGCAACTGCACGTATAAAGTGGAGCCTTTCTGTTCCTAGTTGACGACGAGATGCTACCATCTTTCTTGGCACTTCAGTGTGCGTGCCAGAAACCCCAGCTCTTGCGTTTGTGTGCATGCTTGGCACAGGAAAAGGTGGAGGGGAAGCCGGGAACAGAATGCTAATAGTCTAGTCCACGAGCACGACTTCATCAAGACGCGAACTCCTTTTTGCAGCAAGCAACACGTGCAGCCAGCGGTGTTTTTCTACAGCCACCAACTCTATTGATTTGCATTTCTATGACACGCACCGAACATGCTACGTTTTTGTTCACTTTCATATGTTCTCCTTTCTTGCAGCAAATGTCCAAACGCCCTTTCTGAGATATGTAAACGTTTGTTTTTAAATACATGGACGTTTATTCTAGAATATCTCTTTTTTGATAAGTAGATATCTCTTTTTTCCGAGAGAAGCATTGAGATATTGAAGGAAATATGCCCTAGAGGCAATAATAAAATTATTATTTATTTCCTCATATCATGATAAATGTTTATTATTCATGCTAGAATTGTATTAACCGGAAACATGATACATGTGTGAATACATAGACAAAACTATAGTCACTAGTATGCCTCTACTTGACTAGCTCATTAATCAAAGATGGTTATGTTTCCTGACCATAGACATGTGTTGTCATTTGATTAGTGGGATCACATCATTAGGAGAATGATGTGATTGACATGACCCATTCTGTTAGCCTAGCACTTGATCGTTTAATATACTGCTATTGCTTTCTTCATGACTTATACAAAGTTCCTGCAACTATGAGATTGTGCAACTCCCGTTTACCGGAAGAACACTTTGTGTGCTACCAAACGTCACAACATAACTGGGTGATTATAAAGGTGCTCTACAGGTGTTTCCGAAGGTACATGTTGGGTTGGCATAATTCGAGATTAGGATTTGTCACTCCGATTGTCGGAGAGGTATCTCTGGGCCCTCTCGGTAATACTCATCACCTAAGCCTTGCAAGCATGTAACTAATGAGTTAGTTATGAGATGACGTATTACGGAACAAGTAAAGAGACTTGCCAGTAACGAGATTGAACTAGGTATTGGATACCGATGATCAAATCTCGGGCAAGTAACATACCGATGACAAAGGGAACAAAGTATGTTGTTATGCAGTTTGACCGATAAAGATCTTCGTAGAATATGTAGGAACCAATATGGGCATCCAGGTCCCGCTATTGGTTATTGACCGAGAATAGTTTTAGGTCATGTCTACATAGTTCTCGAACCCGTAGGGTCCGCACGCTTAATGTTTCGATGACAGTTTTATTATGAGTTTATAAGTTTTGATGTACCGAAGTTTGTTCGGAGTCCCGGATGTGATCACGGACATGACGAGGAGTCTCGAAATGGTCGAGACATAAAGATTGATATATTGGAAGCCTATGTTTGGACTTCGGAATGGTTCCGGGTGAAAACGGGATTTTACCGGAACACCGGGGGGTTACCGGAACCCTCCCGGGGGTTAATGGGCCTTGGTGGGCCATGAGGGAGAAGAGGAAGGGCCGGCCAGGGCAGGCCGCGCGCCCCTCCCCCCCTAGTCCGAATAGGACAAGGAGAGGGGGGAGGCGCCCCCCTTCCCTCTTTCCCTCCCCCCAAGTCCTAATCCAACTAGGAAAGGGGGGAGGGAGTCCTACTCCCGGTGGGAGTAGGACTCCTCCGGCGCGCCTCCTCCAAGGGCCGGCCGCACCCCCCTTGCTCCTTTATATACGGGGGCAGGGGGCACCCCATAGACACACAAGTTGATCTACGGATCGTTCCTTAGCCGTGTGCGGTGCCCCCTTCCACCATATTCCACCTCGGTCATATCGTCGCGAAGCTTAGGCGAAGCCCTGCGCCGGTAGAACATCAAGATCGTCACCACGCCGTCGTGCTGACGGAACTCTCCCTCGACACTCGGCTGGATCGGAGTTCGAGGGACGTCATCGAGCTGAACGTGTGCTGAACTCGGAGGCTCCGTACGTTCGGTGCTTGGATCGGTCGGATCGTGAAGACGTACGACTACATCAACCGCGTTGTGCTAACGCTTCCGCTTACGGTCTACGAGGGTACGTGGACATACACTCTCTCCTCTCGTTGCTATGCCATCACCATGATCTTGCGTGTGCATAGGAAATTTTTTGAAATTACTACGTTCCCCAACAGTGGCATCCGAGTCTAGGTTTTATGCGTTGATGTTATATGCACGAGTAGAACACAAGTGAGTTGTGGACGATATAAGTCATACTGCCTACCAGCATGTCATACTTTAGTTCAGCGGTATTGTGAGATGAAGCGGCCCGGACCGACATTACGCGTACGCTTACGCGAGACTGGTTTCACCGTTACGAGCACTCGTGCTTAAAGGTGGCTGGCGGGTGTCTGTCTCTCTCACTTTAGTTGAACCGAGTGTGGCTACGCCCGGTCCTTGTGAAGGTTAAAACGGAGTCTATTTGACAAACTATCGTTGTGGTTTTTGATGCGTAGGTAAGAACGGTTCTTGCTAAGCCCGTAGCAGCCACGTAAAATTTGCAACAACAAAGTAGAGGACGTCTAACTTGTTTTTGCAGGGCATGTTGTGATGTGATATGGTCAAGACGTGATGCTATATTTTATTGTATGAGATGATCATGTTTTGTAACCGAAGTTATCGGCAACTGGTAGGAGCCATATGGTTGTCGCTTTATTGTATGAAATGCAAACGCCCTGTAATTGCTTTACTTTATCACTAAGCGGTAGCGATAGTCGTAGAAGCAATAGATGGCGTAAACGACAACGATGCTATGATGAAGATCAAGGTATCGCGCCGGTGACGATGGTGATCATGACGGTGCTTCGAAGATGGAGATCACAAGCACAAGATGATGATGGCCATATCATATCACTTATATTGATTGTATGTGATGTTTATCCTTTATGCATCTTATCTTGCTTTGATTGACGGTACCATTTTAAGATGATCTCTCACTAAAATTATCAAGTAGTGTTCTCCCTGAGTATGCACGGTTGCCAAAGTTCGTCGTGCCGAGACACCACGTGATGATCGGGTGTGATAAGCTCTACGTCCATCTACAACGGGTGCAAGCCAGTTTTGCACACGCAGAATACTCAGGTTAAACTTGACGAGCCTAGCATATGCAGATATGGCCTCGGAACACGGAGACCGAAAGGTCGAGCGTGAATCATATAGTAGATATGATCAACATAATGATGTTCACCATTGAAAACTACTCCATCTCACGTGATGATCGGTTATGGTTTAGTTGATTTGGATCACGTGATCACTTAGATGACTAGAGAGATGTCTGTCTAAGTGGGAGTTCTTAAGTAATATGATTAATTGAACTTAAATTTATCATGAACTTAGTACCTGATAGTATCTTGCTTGTCTATGTTTGTTTGTAGATAGATGGCTCGTGCTGTCGTTCCGTTGAATTTTAATGCGTTCCTTGAGAAAGCAAAGTTGAAAGATGATGGTAGCAATTACACGGACTGGGTCCGTAACCTGACGATTATCCTCATTGCTGCACAGAAGAGTTACGTCCTGGAAGCACCGCTGGGTGCCAGGCCTGCTGCTGATGCAACTGACGACGTTAAGAACGTCTGGCAGAGCAAAGCTGATGACTACTCTATAGTTCAGTGTGCCATGCTTTACGGCTTAGAACCGGGTCTTCAACGACGTTTTGAACGTCATGGAGCATATGAGATGTTCCAGGAGTTGAAGTTAATATTTCAAGCAAATGCCCGGATTGAGAGATATGAAGTCTCCAATAAGTTCTATAGCTGCAAGATGGAGGAGAATAGTTCTGTCAGTGAACATATACTCAGAATGTCTGGGTATAACAATCACTTGATTCAACTGGGAGTTAATCTTCCTGATGATAGTGTCATTGACAGAATTCTTCAATCACTGCCACCAAACTACAAGAGCTTTGTGATGAACTATAATATGCAAGGGATGAACAAGACTATTCCCGAGCTCTTCGTGATGCTGAAAGCCGCGGAGGTAGAAATCAAGAAGGAGCATCAAGTGTTGATGGTCAACAAGACCACTAGTTTCAAGAAGAAGGGAAAAGGGAAGAAGAAGGGGAACTTCAAAAAGAACGGCAAGCAAGTTACTGCTCAAGAGAAGAAACCCAAGTCTGGACCTAAGCCTGAAACTGAGTGCTTCTACTGCAAGCAGACTGGTCACTGGAAGCGGAACTGCCCCAAGTATTTGGCGGATAAGAAGGATGGCAAAGTGAACAAAGGTATATGTGATATACATGTTATTGATGTGTATCTAACTAGAGCTCGTAGTAGCACCTGGGTATTTGATACTGGTTCTGTTGCTAATATTTGCAACTCGAAACAGGGACTACGGAATAAGCGAGCACCGGCCAAGGACGAGGTGACGATGCGCGTGGGAAACGGTTCCAAAGTTGATGTGATCGCGGTCGGCACGCTACCTCTACATCTACCATCGGGATTAGTTTTAGACCTAAATAATTGTTATTTGGTGCCTGCGTTGAGCATGAACATTATATCTGGATCTTGTTTGATGCGAGACGGTTATTCATTTAAATAAGAGAATAGTGGTTGTTCTATTTATATGAGTAATATCTTTTATGGTCATGCACCCTTGAAGAGTGGTCTATTTTTATTGAATCTCGATAGTAGTGATACACATATTCATAATGTTGAAGCCAAAAGATGTAGAGTTGATAATGATAGTGCAACTTATTTGTGGCACTGCCGTTTAGGTCATATCGGTGTAAAACGCATGAAGAAACTCCATACTGATGGACTTCTGGAATCACTTGATTATGAATCACTTGGTACTTGCGAACCGTGCCTTATGGGCAAGATGACTAAAACACCGTTCTCCGGAACTATGGAGAGAGCAACAGATTTGTTGGAAATCATACATACAGATGTATGTGGTCCGATGAATGTTGAGGCTCGTGGCGGATATCGTTATTTTCTCACCTTCACAGATGATTTAAGCAGATATGGGTATATCTACTTAATGAAGCACAAGCCTGAAACATTTGAAAAGTTCAAAGAATTTCAGAGTGAAGTAGAAAATCATCGTAACAAGAAAATAAAATTTCTACGATCTGATCGTGGAGGAGAATATTTAAGTTACAAGTTTGGTTTACATTTGAAACAATGCGGAATAGTTTCGCAACTCACGCCACCTGGAACACCACAACGAAATGGTGTGTCCGAACGTCGTAATCGTACTTTACTTGATATGGTGCGATCTATGATGTCTCTTACCGATTTACCGCTATCGTTTTGGGGTTATGCTTTAGAGACGGCCGCATTCACGTTAAATAGGGCACCATCAAAATCCGTTGAGACGACGCCTTATGAACTGTGGTTTGGCAAGAAACCAAAGTTGTCGTTTCTTAAAGTTTGGGGCTGTGATGCTTATGTGAAGAAACTTCAACCAGATAAGCTCGAACCCAAATCGGAGAAATGTGTCTTCATAGGATACCCAAAAGAGACTGTTGGGTACACCTTCTATCACAGATCCGAAGGCAAGACATTCGTTGCTAAAAATGGATCCTTTCTAGAGAAGGAATTTCTCTCGAAAGAAGTGAGTGGGAGGAAAGTAGAACTTGATGAGATAACTGTATCTACTCCCTTATTGGAAGGTAGTTCATCACGAGAACCAGTTCCCGTGACAACTACACCAATTAGTGAGGAAGCTAATGATATTGATCATGAAACTTCAGATCAAGTATCTACTGAACCTCGTAGGTCTACCAGAGTAAGATCCGCACCAGAGTGGTACGGTAATCCTATTATGGAAGTCATGTTACTTGACCATGATGAACCTACGAACTATGAGGAAGCGATGATGAGCCCAGATTCCGCAAAATGGCTAGAAGCCATGAAATCTGAGATGGGATCCATGTATGAAAACAAAGTATGGACTTTGGTTGACTTGTCCGATGATCGGCAAGCCATTGAGAATAAATGGATCTTTAAGAAGAAGACTGACGCTGATGGTAATGTTACTGTCTATAAAGCTCGACTTGTTACGAAAGGTTTTCGACAAGTTCAAGGAGTTGACTACGATGAGACTTTCTCACCCGTAGCGATGCTTAAGTCTGTCCGAATCATGTTGGCCATTGCTGCATTTCATGATTATGAAATTTGGCAAATGGATGTCAAGACTACATTCTTGAATGGATTTCTAGAAGAAGAGTTGTATATGATGCAGCCAGAAGGTTTTGTTGATCCAAAAGGTGCTAACAAAGTGTGCAAGCTCCAGCGTTCCATTTATGGACTGGTGCAAGCATCTCGGAGTTGGAATAAACGCTTTGATAGTGTGATCAAAGCATATGGTTTTATACAGACTTTTGGAGAAGCCTGTATTTACAAGAAAGTGAGTGGGAGCTCTGTAGCATTTCTAGTTTTATATGTTGATGACATATTATTAATTGGAAATGATATAGAATTTCTGGATAGCATAAAGGGATACTTGAATAAAAGTTTTTCAATGAAAGACCTCGGTGAAGCTGCTTACATATTGGGCATCAAGATCTATAGAGATAGATCAAGACGCTTAATAGGACTTTCACAAAGCACATACCTTGACAAGATTTTAAAAAAGTTCAAAATGGATCAGGCAAAGAAAGGATTCTTGCCTGTGCTACAAGGTGTGAAGTTGAGTCAAACTCAATGCCCGACCACAGCAGAAGATAGAGAGAAAATGAAAAATGTTCCCTATGCTTCAGCCATAGGCTCTATCATGTATGCAATGCTGTGTACCAGACCTGACGTATGCTTAGCAATAAGCTTGGCAGGAAGGTACCAAAGTAATCCAGGAGTGGATCACTGGACAGCGGTCAAGAACATCCTGAAATACCTGAAAAGGACTAAGGATATGTTTCTCGTATATGGAGGTGACAAAGAGCTAGTCGTAAATGGTTACGTCGATGCAAGCTTTGACACTGATCCGAACGATTCTAAATCGCAAACCGGATACGTGTTTATATTAAACGGTGGAGCTGCAAGTTGGTGCAGTTCTAAACAAAGCGTCGTGGCGAGATCTACATGTGAAGCAGAGTACATAGCTGCTTCTGAAGCAGGAAATGAAGGAGTCTGGATGAAGGAGTTCATTTCCGATCTAGGTGTCATACCTAGTGCATCGGGACCAATGAAGATCTTCTGTGACAATACTGGTGCAATTGATTTGGCAAAGGAATCCAGATTTCACAAGAGGACCAAGCACATCAAGAGACGCTTCAATTCCATTCGGGACCAAGTCCAAGTGGGAGACATAGAGATTTGCAAGATACATACGGATCTGAATGTTGCAGACCCGTTGACTAAGCCTCTCTCACGAGCAAAACATGATCAGCACCAAGACTCCATGTGTGTTAGAATCATTACTATGTAATCTAGATTATTGACTCTAGTGCAAGTGGGAGACTGAAGGAAATATGCCCTAGAGGCAATAATAAAGTTATTATTTATTTCCTCATATCATGATAAATGTTTATTATTCATGCTAGAATTGTATTAACCGGAAACATGATACATGTGTGAATACATAGACAAAACTATAGTCACTAGTATGCCTCTACTTGACTAGCTCATTAATCAAAGATGGTTATGTTTCCTGACCATAGACATGTGTTGTCATTTGATTAGTGGGATCACATCATTAGAAGAATGATGTGATTGACATGACCCATTCTGTTAGCCTAGCACTTGGTCGTTTAGTATACTGCTATTGCTTTCTTCATGACTTATACAAAGTTCCTGCAACTATGAGATTGTGCAACTCCCGTTTACCGGAAGAACACTTTGTGTGCTACCAAACGTCACAACGTAACTGGGTGATTATAAAGGTGCTCTACAGGTGTTTCCGAAGGTACATGTTGGGTTGGCATAATTCGAGATTAGGATTTGTCACTCCGATTGTCGGAGAGGTATCTCTGGGCCCTCTCGGTAATACTCATCACCTAAGCCTTGCAAGCATGTAACTAATGAGTTAGTTATGAGATGACGTATTACGGAACGAGTAAAGAGACTTGCCAGTAACGAGATTGAACTAGGTATTGGATACCGACGATCAAATCTCGGGCAAGTAACATAGCGATGACAAAGGGAACAAAGTATGTTGTTATGCGGTTTGACCGATAAAGATCTTCATAGAATATGTAGGAACCAATATGGGCATCCAGGTCCCGCTATTGGTTATTGACCGAGAATAGTTTTAGGTCATGTCTACATAGTTCTCGAACCCGTAGGGTCCGCACGCTTAACGTTTCGATGACAGTTTTATTATGAGTTTATAAGTTTTGATGTACCGAAGTTTGTTCGGAGTCCCGGATGTGATCACGGACATGACGAGGAGTCTCGAAATGGTCGAGACATAAAGATTGATATATTGGAAGCCTATGTTTGGACTTCGGAATGGTTCCGGATGAAAACGGGATTTTACCGGAACACCGGGGGGTTACCGGAACCCTCCCGGGGGTTAATGGGCCTTAGTGGGCCATGAGGGAGAAGAGGAAGGGCCGGCCAGGGCAGGCCGCGCGCCCCTCCCCCCCCCTAGTCCGAATAGGACAAGGAGAGGGGGGGCGGCGCCCCCCTTCCCTCTTTCCCTCCCCCCAAGTCCTAATCCAACTAGGAAAGGGGGGGGGTCCTACTCCCGGTGGGAGTAGGACTCCTCCGACGCGCCTCCTCCAAGGGTCGGCCGCACCCCCCCTTGCTCCTTTATATACGGGGGCAGGGGGCACCCCATAGACACACAAGTTGATCTACGGATCGTTCCTTAGCCGTGTGCGGTGCCCCCTTCCACCATATTCCACCTCGGTCATATCGTCGCGAAGCTTAGGCGAAGTCCTGCGCCGGTAGAACATCAAGATCGTCACCACGCCGTCGTGCTGACGGAACTCTCCCTCGACACTCGGCTGGATCGGAGTTCGAGGGACGTCATCGAGCTGAACGTGTGCTGAACTCGGAGGCTCCGTACGTTCGGTGCTTGGATCGGTCGGATCGTGAAGACGTACGACTACATCAACCGCGTTGTGCTAACGCTTCCGCTTACGGTCTACGAGGGTACGTGGACATACACTCTCTCCTGTCGTTGCTATGCCATCACCATGATCTTGCGTGTGCGTAGGAAAATTTTTGAAATTACTACATTCCCCAACAGATATAATAACCAAACTAGCAGTACAAACACTCTCAGAAAATAGAAAAAACACAACAATGTCTCTGGGTTGACGGTCTTCATCCTCCCCATACGGGTTGATGGCACGCCATCGCATGCCGCTTCATCACCGAAGCGAGCATGTCGTTGTTGATCGCAGCCAACAAGACGTCATCAAGGCCACGACTTTCTAGACCAGCGCCCTCGAGAAGAAATTGTCTCTGGTGGAAGAGTTGCAAATCCAAGAACCATACTCCAGTATATGTCATGCATCACCCCAGTACGGTTATAACAATGTCATGGAGGCCAGTCCAGAGGACCAAACTGCAAAGAGAAGCAATCATCGCCGCCTCCCCTTTATATTCTTTTATTGTAATAAAAGTATTTTGTGATATATATATATTATAATCAAGATATAGTGTTATTATGATAATAAAAAGTTATGCAATGAAAGGAACATTTTTCAAGAATAGCTTGGACATTTCATTTTGTCAATGAAATTAACTTCTTTGGACTCTCTTAAAATTTATTTGGTGTGCTCTCTCTTTTTTTACACGAGGAAGGGACTCGAAGGCCCCAAATGCACTTCGGAAGTGGTGGTACAGTGCATCTTACAAAAGGACTAGGACTAAAATAGAAATTAAAACAAAGTCCCTTAGTTTTACATAGAGGACCATAGGAAGCAAATATAGTTGCTATCAAGTCCAAAACAATCAGCAAATTGAACAAAATTTGCCGGCTCATTTGGTCCGACTAAGCCTGCACTGGTGCAAGCCATGGACTCAACTTGAAGATCCCGTTGCCTCCCTTTGGCATAGTGGTCGGGAGGAAGAAAGAAACCATCGACCACCGAGGTGTTCGCATGTGATTGCTCCATGTCGTCGCCTGAGATAAATGCGGTGGACTCTTATTATAACATATGATACTCTTTAAATATTTATATTGTATCACAACATCATTCAACCGTTGATTTTCTTGGTCAAATTGATTCCGTAGATAACAAGAGGTGGTATATTTCCTTCGAAAAGATCTTAGCACAACTTATTGTAGCTAGACAAATTAATTTTTTATATTATATCTTTTGATCTTAATACCTAGACAAGCACAACAACCTCACTTTGCTTTTTTTTCGAAAAGGAGGATGACCCCCGGCCTCTGCATCTGGGAGATGCATACGACCATTTTATTGATTATTCTCGAGGACCTTACAAAGTATAACAACAATATGCCTGAATCCGCCATCTTGACAGCATCTGCCGCTACTCCTATCCAAGTGATGAAGGGGTGCAAGTTGGGCCACATACCCATACCTCTCACCTAGGCCTAACATCTAAAACCGGAGGCCCCTACCGAGCCATCTGCCGGGTCCAGGGCTCAAACCGGTCTGACACACTCACTTTGTTAGAGGAGTAGATGTACAATCCCACTAAGACTCCTATAGTTCATTTTATAAAACATGTAGCAACCTAAGTCAATAACTCATCTTCGGGTGCTACACGTACATACCACCCACATTGTCGTTGAGTTGTGATCTCATTTATTTCTTTCTACCACCTATCGCGTGCGTGGATATGCCTATATATATCGCTCACGTCCGACATGGTTTATACAAACAGCCAAGAAGATAACCAACACGGATA
>NC_041393.1:693854991-693857027 GCF_002162155.2 Triticum dicoccoides
ACGACACACATGTTAGATGTGGGAGGTATTAGGAAAAGAACATCTTGTACATAGTTGACTCCTAGCGATGCATCTAGTCTGCACAATCAGTATTCGATGAGGCGACGCACATCGATATGAATGATAGAATGGCACACAAAATATTTTCGCAGTCGAATGAGAAGACATTGTTCTAGACTCCAGAGATTGCAACTGTGATATCTATCTAATTCAAGAACTATATCACTCAATCCTTAATAAAAGAACTTTTACATGTGTGTAAACATTTTCTTTTAGAAACTCATAATCTTAATTCAATATATATAATTTTTATTGCATGTATATCTTTTTCAATTTTTATTCTTTTCAGCAATGGGTATTTGTTTTTGGAATAAATTGATATTTGTAACATATTATTCAAATAAACATGAAGAAATCTTTTCAATCGACGGCCAAATATTGAATGATAGATATAGTTTTCTTCCCTGATTTTTAAAATAGTAGTTAGAAATTTATTTTTTGACAATGCAAGACAGGCCCTCCGTCAATTTCATTAAGACAAGGGAAAAAGGAGCTACAAAAAATACATGATGGTTGTCATAGCCAACCTATGCTGCTCAAGGTCCACTTTTACAAGAAACACAACATCAATCACTATGAGGAGGGAGGAGTCATGAAAAATATGACGCTAACACATAGTACTCCCTCCATTTCTTTTTTAGCCTACATAAAAATTTTGGTCAAAGTCAAACTTTGTAAAGTTTGATTGACTTTATATTAAACAATATCAACATTCACAATATGAAACTCATGTTATTAGATGCATTATGAAATGAATTTTCATACTATATAGTTTTAGTATTGTGGATGTTGATATTTTTAATATAAATTTCGTTAAACTTTGCGTGGTTCGACTTCAAACAAATCTTATATGCGGAGTAAAAAGAAACGGAGGGAGTACATGAGAATCTTGCTAAAAGTTGCACTATATTGATATTTTAATACTCCCTCCGTTCCTTGATGTAAGGTGTATAGTTTTTTGAGAAAAAATCTGAATATAAGGTGTATTGCATTGCACCACTCGTTTGGATAAGTTTTTTTTAGGGATTTCATTACATATCCTTATCTCCTCTATTTTCTCATGTCAATTAGTCAGGTGTAACCCAAAACTTGTGAAATTTTTGCCTCCACGTGTATTCTTTAATTTTCGTTCCAAAAACTATACACCCTATATTGAGGAACGGAGGGAGTAGATATTATAACCAAGAATATTTTAATTATGACCAAAAAATCATGTTTGTAAGGAACAATTTTCAAGAATAGCATGAACATTTCATTTTAGACAATGTATTGATTTTGGAGGACTCTCTTTTAGTCAAGGTAGCTAGAAAAACCCATAAAGAATCAGTGTGCTCCCTTTTAGTCGATGGAGCACGTCCACGATATCGTTATTTGTACTAAACATTTTAGACTATCGGTATAGTGGACACTAATTATGACAGATGTACATGTTCATTTTATATCACAACATCATTGTTCTATTGATTTTCTCGATTAAATGTATTTCAATAGATAACAAGATGTGGCATATTGGCTTCAAAAAGATTTTGACACAACTAGTTGTAGCTAAATGAAATTAGTTCCTTGTATATTCTACATTTGATTTTAATATCTGGTGGAGTGCAACAACCTCACTTTGTTGGAGGAGTGGATGTGCTATTGGCCCAAGGATCTTATAGTTCATTTAACAAAACATATAGCAAGTGTATCCTTGAAAAAAACTTATAGCAAGTTAAGTCAATAACTCATCTCCAGTGCTACACCCACACACCATCCACCTTGTGGTTGAGTTGCTACCACATTTACTTATTTGTACCTCTCGTCATGTGTGTGTGCGCGCTTGCATATATATTGCACCCGTTCAACTTGATTTTTACAACCAGTCTAAAGAAGCTAAATGACATAGATAGCACTAGAGTCCTTCCCCTCCATCATCATTTTTATTTGTTAAAGTTGTGCTTCGAGGAAATATGAAGCACATGTACTACCCACATTAG
>NC_041393.1:693857689-693862708 GCF_002162155.2 Triticum dicoccoides
GGCTGAGACAAAAAAAATAGGGTATTTTGCCTATGAAAAATGGTGTGTTTGCCCAGCCAAACATCCCCGTCTAGCTCCGCCACTGCTCTCAGCCCACCAGGGATCATACCCTAGGTTTGCTTGTATATCTCATAAAGGTAGTAGAATATTCTTTCATTGGCGACAACGTTTCTGTCGATAGCGAGGTGCATATGGTGTCCTCGTCAATCTCAATACCAGATTTGATGGCTCGGATTCTTGGGGTTGCCCACAATGGTGGGGTGTGCTGTGTGCATGCTTGCGTTTATAACGTGAGTGTTTACGTATGTATAAAAATTTCTCAAGAAAAGAACTCCCGATCTAAAGGCCACAACTATGATATCTATGCAAGTCAATAATATCCAATCCTTAATAAATGAAATTTTGGACATATGCAAACATTTTCTGTTAGAAAATAATAAATATTTATTCAAAATACATTATCGTTATTTTTATAATGCATGTATATCTTTTCAGATTTGTAAATATTTTTTTGACTTTAACGAATATCTATTTTGAAATACACTGATAACTATACTATACATCACAATCAAAATGTATCTTTATGTATAATACAAGTGAGTTAATATTTTTTTCAGAATAGCCTGGACATTTTCGTTTAATAAACATGACCAAATCTTTTCAAAATGTGGTACAAATTTTAAGTAACACTGGTAGAAAAAGAGGCTTCCGTCCAGCCCCATTAGTCGCGAAACTGTAGGAACCGTGACTAATGAAGTCTTTAGTCGCGGTTCGGCAGACGAACCGCGACCAAAGGCTTGGGCCAGGGCGCTCGGTGGCCAGCTGGTGCACGTGAGGGGCTTTAGTCGCGGTTGGCCAGGCCAACCGCGACTAAAGGTGCCCAAAGGCCTTTAGTCGCGGTTGGCCTGGCCAACCGCGACTAAAGCTCCTCCCCTATATATACCAGTTCAGCGCACTCACTTAGCCATTTGGTGCCACTTCTCTTCACAAGGGGGTGTAGGTTTGCTTTTGGTTCCTCTTATGCACACAAGGTGTTTGATGAAATGCCCAACAGCGTGAAACAAACATGATATGAAGTGTTGGAGCCACACTTGAGGTTCCTCCTCGATCACGGTTAGCAACTTGAACCTTTCATGCATGTGTGTCATTGATAAAATATGCATGTGTGTTGTTCATTGTTTAATTTCTATTGTTTATAGCTAGTTACTTTAACAAATGCATGATGGTTAATTATATATTTTATATTATAATAATGCAGATGAATCGGCAATGGATGTACGGTAACCGACTCTCCCGCGAGTTCACTACGGGTTTGAAAGATTTCCTCGTAGTGGCTAATGCGAACAAGCAGAAGGGTTTTGTTATCTGTCCATGTGTTGACTGTAAGAATCAGAAGGGTTACTCTTCCTCAAGAGAAGTTCACCTGCACCTGCTTCGGCACGGTTTCATGCCAAGCTATAATTGTTGGACCAAGCATGGAGAAAGAGGGGTTATAATGGAAGAAGATGAAGAAGGGGATGATTTCATCGATGAAAGCTATCTTGCTCATTTCGGTGATACTTTCATGGAGGATGTCGAAGGTGAAGGGGAAGGTGAAGGGGAAGGTGAAGGTGAAGGTGAAGAAGAGGCACATGATGAGACCGTTGATGATCTTGGTCGGACCATTGCTGATGCACGGAGACGCTGCGAAACTGAAAAGGAGAGGGAGAATTTGGATCGCATGTTAGAGGATCACAGAAAGTCGTTGTACCCTGGATGCGATGATGGTCTGAAAAAGCTGGGCTGCACATTGGATTTGCTGAAATGGAAGGCACAGGCAGGTGTAGCTGACTCGGCATTTGAAAACTTGCTGAAAATGTTGAAGAATATGTTTCCAAAGAATAACGAGTTGCCCGCCAGTACGTACGAAGCAAAGAAGGTTGTCTGCCCTCTAGGTTTAGAGGTTCTGAAGATACATGCATGCATCAACGACTGCATCCTCTACCGCGGTGAATACGAGAATTTGAATGAATGCCCGGTATGCACTGCATTGCGTTATAAGATCAGAGGCGATGACCCTGGTGACGATGTTGAGGGCGGGAAACCCAGGAAGAGGGTTCCCGCCAAGGTGATGTGGTATGCTCCTATAATACCACGGTTGAAACGTCTGTTCAGGAACAAAGAGCATGCCAAGTTGTTGCGATGGCACAAAGAGGACCGTAAGTCGGACGGGGAGTTGAGACACACCGCAGATGGAACGCAATGGAGAAAGATTGACAGAGAGTTCAAAGATTTTGCAGCTGACGCAAGGAACATAAGATTTGGTCTAAGTACAGATGGCATGAATCCTTTTGGCGAGCAGAGCTCCAGCCATAGCACCTGGCCCGTGACTCTATGCATCTACAACCTTCCTCCTTGGTTGTGCATGAAGCGGAAGTTCATTATGATGCCAGTGCTCATCCAAGGTCCGAAGCAACCCGGCAATGACATCGATGTGTACCTAAGGCCATTAGTTGATGAACTTTTACAGCTGTGGGGCAGACCTGGTGTCCGTGTGTGGGATGAGCACAAAAAAGAGGAATTTAACCTACGAGCGTTGCTTTTCGTAACCATCAACGATTGGCCTGCTCTTAGTAACCTTTCGGGACTGTCAAATAAGGGATACAATGCATGCACGCACTGCTTACATGAGACTGAAAGTGTACATTTGCCAAATTGTAAGAAGAACGTGTACCTTGGGCATCGTCGATTTCTTCCGAAAATTCATCCAGTAAGAAAGAAAGGCAAGCATTACAACGGCAAGGCAGATCACCGGCCGAAGCCTGCGGAACGCACTGGTGCTGAGGTATTTGATATGGTCAAGGATTTGAAAGTCATCTTTGGAAAGGGTCCTGGTGGACAATCAGTTCCGAAGGGAGCTGACGGGCACGCAGCCATGTGGAAGAAGAAATCTATATTCTGGGAGCTAGAATATTGGAAAGTCCTAGAAGTCCGCTCTGCAATCGACGTGATGCACGTTACGAAGAATATTTGCGTGAACCTCCTAAGCTTCTTGGGCGTGTATGGGAAGACAAATGATACAAAGGAAGCACGGCAGGACCAGCAACGTTTGAAAGACCCTGATGACCGGCATCCGGAATGGTTTCAAGGTCGTGCCAGCTACGCTCTGACCAAAGAAGAGAAGGTCATCTTTTTTGAATGCCTGAGCAGTATGAAGGTCCCGTCTGGATTCTCGTCCAATATAAAGGGAATAATAAACATGGCGGAGAAAAAGTTCCAAAACCTGAAGTCTCACGACTGCCACGTGATTATGACGCAATTGCTTCCGATTGCTTTGAGGGGGCTCCTACCGGAAAATGTTCGAGTAGCCATTGTGAAGCTATGTGCATTCCTCAATGCAATCTCTCAGAAGGTAATCAATCCAGAAGATCTACCACGGTTACAGAACGATGTGATCCAATGTCTTGTCAGTTTCGAGTTGGTGTTCCCGCCATCCTTCTTCAATATTATGACGCACCTCTTGGTTCACCTAGTCGAAGAGATTTTCATTCTCGGTCCTGTATTTCTACACAATATGTTCCCCTTCGAGAGGTTCATGGGAGTATTAAAGAAATATGTTCGTAACCGTGCTAGGCCAGAAGGAAGCATCGCCAAGGGCTATGGAAATGAGGAGGTAATTGAGTTTTGTGTTGACTTTGTTCCTGACCTTAAGCCGATTGGTCTTCCTCGATCGCGGCACGAGGGGAGACTAAGTGGAAAAGGCACGATCGGAAGGAAATCAATGACATGTATGGACGGTCATTCTCTGACTGAAGCACACCACACTGTACTGACCAATTCCAGCTTGGTGGCTCCGTACTTTGAGAAACACAAGAATATTTTACGCTCGGACAACCCGGGGAAGCCTGAATCCTGGATTAGGAAGGCCCACATGGAGACTTTCGGCAGTTGGTTGAGAAAACATTTAATGAATGACAATGATGTTGTAGATCAGCTGTACATGTTGGCCAAGACACCATCTTCGACTATAACGACTTTCCAAGGGTACGAGATAAATGGGAATACATTTTACACGATCGCCCAAGATAAAAAGAGCACCAACCAAAACAGTGGTATCCACTTTGATGCAGCAACCGAGAATGGGCAAAAGGTCACATATTATGGTTACATAGAGGAGATATGGGAACTTGACTATGGACCCTCCTTTAAGGTCCCTTTGTTCCGGTGCAAATGGTTCAAGCTAACAGGAGGTGGGGTAAAGGTGGACCAGCAATACGGAATGACAATGGTGGATTTCAACAATCTTGGTTACCTTGACGAACCATTCGTCCTAGCGAAAGATGTCACTCAGGTTTTCTATGTGAAGGACATGAGTAGCAAACCGAGGAAACGGAAAGATAAGAAAACGATCAGTACATCATGCGATGATCCAAAGCGCCACATTGTTCTTTCAGGGAAAAGAAACATCGTGGGAGTGGAGGACAAGACAGACATGTCAGAAGATTATAATATGTTTGCTGAAATTCCGCCCTTCAAAGTGAACACCGACCCAAGCATTAAGTTAAATGATGAGGATGCTCCATGGATACGGCACAATCGTAAGCAAGCAGGGACACAAGGGAAGAAATGATGTGTAATAATTTATTGTACCAAACTTTGTTGAATGGATCATGTGAATTATATTACCCATGATGTGTTTGGTGTCCATTTTCGAATGATTCGAGATACCACTGATGATACCTAGGCGTATAAAATTTTGAATTGAATTAGTTTTATTTTTCTGAATTTTTTGATATATTATTTGTATTTTTAACATTTTGAATTGAATTAGTTTTATTTTTCTTAATTTTTTGATATATTATTTGTATTTTTAGAATTTTGAATTGAATTAGTTTTATTTCTCTGAATTTTTTGATATAATATTTGTGTTTTTAACATATTGAATTGAATTAGTTTTATTTTTCTGAATTTTTTGATATATTATTTGTGTTTTTAACATATTGAATTGAATTAGTTTTATTTTTCTGAATTTTTTGATAT
>NC_041393.1:693865050-693868946 GCF_002162155.2 Triticum dicoccoides
GTGGTACGGGCATGGGGGAACGCTGAACCCGGAGACAGGGGACTGTGTTTACCGGGGCAAAATAATTAAACCCACCCAAGCCCTTATTGACGCAATGAGGGATGCTCAAGAGGGGAAGATCAAGTTCAACAGAGAGAATGACGCGCTGACAAAAGCCCTCGGGAATCCTGAACACGGAGGACGTGTACGAGGCATGGGGCACATTCCGTGGAAAATAGGGTTCCCCCAGAACGATGACCCGTACGGTTACAGAAGCCGGAAGAGAAAGATGGATCGGGAAGCAGATGTTGTGGCGCGGTTGGCATCGGAAATGGATGTGATGAAGAAAACCGTGAGTGTACTAGTAGCCGAACGAGATGCAGCTCGGGCGCAGCATGAAGATCATCCAGCGGATCTCAGAAGCCAGCAGTGGAGAAGCAGTGTGGCCTCCACGGAGGCCCCACCGGCTGGTGCAGATGCACCGACGATCGAAATTACTGCACCGGAGCCTCTGGTGGTCGAAATTACTGCACCGGAGCCTCCTCGCTACCCCGTGGACGATATAAAGGAGATGAAAGAATGTCATCTGTATTATCCTATCGGGAACATGTCCATGAAGGTAGCCATCGGCAGTGCTTTACCATGTTTACCTGGAGCACTCCACCACAACAACCCCATTCAAGATGGCTATGCTCGTGTCACGGTGGAGGACATAGTCCAAGGGTTTGAGGACCTGGAGATTGACATTGCTACACCTGAAGGGGAGAAAAGACTTGGAGATGTCAAGCGCCATTTCATTCTATGGAAAAAGAAGTTTATCAAGTTTCCAGGCGAGGCGCCAAGGACAACAAGTCCACCCCCCTACGGTGGTGGTGGTGGCGGTGGCGGTGGTGGTGGTGGTGGTGGTGGTGGCGGTTCACCTACACCTCAGTCACGTCAGCCGACGCCCCCCAGTCCACAACGTCCGGCGGGTGATCAGACGCCGCCCCCCAGTCCTCGTCCGGCGGGTGATCAGACGCCGCCCCCCAATCCACCTCCGGCAAAGAAGCAGAAGCAGTCCTGGATTATTAACCCGAACCCTTATGTACCTAAGACCACAAAGGTACCGGAGCCATCACTGAAGCCTCTCCCCACAAGGCCTTGGGAACGTAGTGCCGAGGAAACTGCCGCGGCCGCGGCTGCTGATCATGAGAAATGGAAGGCGGACTGCAAGAAGAAAAGAGAGCCTGAGCCCAAGCCAGTATTTTCTGATGAGCAAAAGAAGTGGGCTAAGTCATTTTTGAGCACACCGTCCCAAGCCGCGAAGAATCTGCCTGACGACTATGCACGTGAACTTCGTAGGCAGGCACTCATGTTGAAGGAGAAGAAAGAGCGGGCGGAGAACCAGGAGAACAAAGCCTTGGAGGAGGCCGAGAAAACGGAATTAGAAAGTAAAAAAAGCGGGAAACGAGTTGCCCAGCTCGGGGAACAAAGTAAACAATCGATTGCCCCGCTTATAGTGAAAGCCGCCGGTCCGGATGACCCCGATATCATAGCAGCTGCGGCAGCACATGGATTGACTGTAATGAGTGCCAGAGAACAAGCGGCCAACTTAGGTATTACTCTTCGTGAACTGTTAGGCCTTGATGAGGCGCCAGTGAAGGAGGTAGTAATTACATATGTGAAGAATGGGCCTCTCGTCGAGCCTGCGCAGGAAGAGGATCTACCTCCACAAATGAAAGGTCTGCTGAAATGGTACAAGGGTTACATAAAAAATAAAAACGCCAAAGAATATATTTATGCGGAAGTTAGATATGAGCATCACTTCAAACATTACTATGTACAAATTCATCTGAGTGAATTGTTCCAGCTTTTCAATCTGCGCGAGCTCGACAAATCTATCATCAGTTGCTACGTTCTGTAAGTGATTTATTTCTACCCCATCTCGTTCATATTGCCTGCACTATATATATGTCCTAACTATATTGTTGTGTCCGCTATTATACATGCAGAATGAAGATTAAGGAATGCAGAGTAAGGAACATCCATGATGTTGGGTTCATTGACCCACACATCGTTAATGGATATGTGTTGGAGCATCACCCCGCCGACATGGAGGCAGACCTGGCAGTTTCTTACAAAGCAGGAACTCAAAAGTGATATTCTATTTCCTTACCATTTTGGGTGAGTGTTTCTGTCTTGAGCACATTCTCTTTTGTTTACTCCATGCATGGTATGTGGCCGGCTAATCGATGAGTTATGCATGACGTACTGTGCATGTATCGTGTCCGCAGGTTCCACTGGATTCTGCTAGTAATTAAAGTTGACACCTCAGAATGTCTCGTCCACGACTCTCTGAATAAGGATCCAAAGCTTTGGGTCGACATGAGAAGAATGCTGCAGAAGTAATTATTTTCATTCATTTGCGCTCTATATCGATCGGCCTATTTCGTTCATTTCCTAATATCAAGTAACTAATAACTCTCTTGTTCATTTAATTTTCTTTGCCTCGTAGGGTTTGGAGACGGTTCGTAGATACAAAGGTCAGTGAATTCAAAAAAGAGCTAGAATTCAAAAGGGCAAAGGCTAAGAATGGTGAGGATATTCAGCCAGCGGGGACCAATCTATGTGCATACTATGTCTGTGAGATGATCCGGAGATACACCTCTGAGCGGGTTCCAAGTGATACCAATGCTCAGAGGAATAACCTCCGGATGATGCTTAGTCCAGAAGCTCGCTTCCGACCACTTCAAGAGGAACTAGCTGGATGGTTCAGGAGGGAAGTCCTCCATCCTAAAGGAGAACACCATTACGAGGACGTAGAACTTTATATGCATTAAATTATGTATGGAAACTTGTTCAAAATTGTATATGGTCATCCGATGATATTGAATATATATTGTATATTCCTCTTGAATTCTTTTTGGTTCTAATTTCAAATTTATTTGAAATTGTACATTCATATGCATGTATGTAGTACCGTAGAATATGTGAAACTCCTTCAAAATTAAAATAAAGCACAAAAGAAATAAAACAATACAAATTAAACAGAAAACAGGTTTAGGGGGGGGGGCTAAAACCCTAAACCTGCGGCGGCCTTTAGTCGCGGTTGGCCAGAAGAACCGCGACTAAAGGTCCTCCGCCCCGACGGCCGCCTGGCGCCCACGTGGACGGGCCTTTAGTCGCGGTTCTTAAGCAACCGCGACTAAAGGGTGGGGCCTTTAGTCGCGCCCGTTCGGTCGCGGTTGCGCAACCGCGACTAATGGCAGTTGCGAACCGCGACCAAAGGCCCTTTTTCCACCAGTGTAATGGATGCAATTGGTCCCGACTTATAAAGTAATATCTAGAAATGTCTGGAAGTAGTTTTTATAATCTTCCATTTAAGACTATTCTATATGTATTTGCAAAAAAAACATTCATGTGTTTTTTTAGGGAGAAAACATTATGTATGTGTAGTTTCAAATATAAACATGTGAATCAATGCCCGCATCACTCGACGGTCAATGTGGTGGTTCGTGCTTGAAACGAGGCTTTTGTTCTTCTCTGGAGCTTGAGGCGATGACCTGGGAGCTCCCCGTCTCCAGCAGCCCAGTACTGTCGCAACGAACTAAGGGCTCTTTCGATTCAAATGAATTTTATAGGATTTCAGACGAATTAAAATCTTTAGGATTTTTTTCTATGTTGGTCCTTTGATTCATAGGATTAAATCTCATAGGGTTTTTTTTCTATGGAATCTTTTGTACTACATTTCATAGGAAATCTAACATCCACTCCAACCACTTTTTACAATTTCTTTGTTTTTCCTGTGCCAGCAAACACTCATTGCTAATCCTATAAGATTCAAATGAGCATGCCACTCCAACCCTATACTTTTCCTATTCCTGCGTTTTTAATGAGGCCGTAAACTGGGTCGTGCGGATAGTGAATGAGAATGCAAA
>NC_041393.1:693869119-693900685 GCF_002162155.2 Triticum dicoccoides
AATCCGCGATTTCCGCACACCTCGTGTTTGTCATCACCGTGGTATAGTCATCGCTCCCCCGAAAAAAAAAAAGATACAGTCATCGCCGCTGCAGGGCCAAGAGTCACCGTCCCAGATGCAGGGCAATTGTCGCCACCCAACGGGCCGAATCAGATCAGGGCCGTCGCTACCATCTACCAGCAGGCGTAGTGCGCAAAGCAAACGCCATCGCCATCCCATCGTTGTTGCATAGTCGATGGTGATGGCCAGCCCCCTATATAGCTAACCCCAAGCGTTGCCATGAGTCACCCCCTGGTCACTGCCTCGACATCTAATGTGCCGTCACACCAAGAGAAGCTATCGCCGCACACCTACCGAGGCCGCCACCGACAGATCATGCAGTGGGACACCAAATCCGCGTTGAATTGGCCAAGCAACAATCGCTCACCCTGTAGCCAAGGGAAGAGAGACCCCGCCCACCCCAAAAGACAAGGACGCCTGCTGACTTCCCTTTGTGGGCAAGCCCATTGTAGAGCCGCACTGCCTCGCCCACGACCATGGCGCCTCATGTCACGTACATTTCATTTTTGAAAGCCATAAATATTTATTTGAAAAAGCTTGCACTTTTTTTCAAATACATATTTTTCAGTCAAAAAATATTTATTTGAAGAAAATGTGCAAGCTTTGTGAAATGTGTGACCATATGTTCTTTATAGTCATGAGTATTTAAAAATAAATTGTACTCATACTAAATCAATGACAACTAGTATGAAACAGAAGGGGCATCATTGTTTTACTGGTCAGCACAACTTCGCCAATTGGTTCTCATGCTTATGTTTACTAGTAAATATGCACGTGCAACGCACGTATAGTTAAGAAGCTATGATTTGCTCTCTCTCTCTCCTAACCTCTCCCGCTAAGGGGATAAGAGCATCTACGATCAGATTGGGCTCCTACTTCAGTGAACCCAAAAATATGCCACTCCAGAATAATATGCCTGACTCTCCTCCCACCTCGCTCGTGGTTCAGTGAACCCAAAAATTATCGATAACACATCATTCCTGGCATATTTTATCTTTCGATGGAAACAAAAGAGTGTACTATGTTAGTAACAACCAGCTGACTAACAAGATCAGGTTAATCATCTAATCAATTTTAGGAACACCTAAATTCTTACCAACACAGGTAGTTCATGCACGAATTTATTGCTCTCCCCACACACACAAGTTCATTTAAAATAAAACCAGATAACCGAGTCTTCAGATGGTTAATCTTTTCCTAGACGTTCCAGATGCGGCATATTGAGGACATCTTGGCCTATATGTAAATGAAGAAAAAGAAGTTCATATGAAATAGTATGTTAGTAACCTCGAAACACAATTCTCTGATTTGAAACCACAGTCTCCCACACTTAAGTCTTCTTAAAAAGTAATAATTGCTATCAAGCGAAACATCAAAATAGCTAAGAATTATCAAGATAGCTCAGAAATAGAAAATGGATTAATCAGTATTCTCATTTTACTCGAGAAAATATCATTATTTCAATATCCAAAATTAGAAACTGTCAATGGTTTAGTATGATTGACACATTTACTGGGGATGTGATCATGTCATCTGCTCTCTGACGTCCCACAAGATTACTAGAAATAGAGGGATTGTTTGCATATAGATCACTGAATTTCTGCTAGAAAATAATGGCTGAAACTTTACTTTAAAATGCAATGCTCAAATGTAGCAAAAACTCATTTCATTTTTTCCATGAACATGCTGCGTGTATAAATATATTATTAAGAAGAGAATAGTACATCAACCTAATGAAGGCCGACAGGAACAGCGACGCCACAAAGTTTAAACAACCATGAAACAAAAGAAGACACGACCTGAAACTAAACTTTGTTGTCTCTTCAGCAAATTATTTCCATGGATGTGACAAGTGACATGCCAGTTTAAATGAAGTAAATGAACAATGCATTTTCTAGATCTCAATTCTTAAACCCACAACTAATCATAGCTCCAATTTTACCCATTATCCTAAAATGCAACTCTACTTCTCCACAGCTATTACTCCGACCATCACTTCTGTATTCATGCAAAGTCCAAATATGTTGTCAAAGAAAGTAATGCACCAATGGTAGCCAAGTTAGACGAGCGTACTAATTTTGCATTGCCAAATAATCACCTAAACTTTGCCCTAAGACTCCATCCATGCCATGGGGAGTGGGATGATGGCCGGCAAGGCAGTCATAAATGCAATAAATCTTTGAAAAAAATAATCGACGGAGATTCGGGATAAGATGCAGTGGAGCTCAGCTGAAATTTTGTGATGAATTGTTTTTAGAAGAACGGGATATAGCAAAATCAGTGCATGACCGAAGCCAGAGCAATTATTGATCAAAGTATCATCCATTAATAATTGTGTTCATTTTAGATTTTCGGTGCACATGTCAGCATCAAGTATCTAAACATGAGCTTCGCATAGATTTAAAAAATATATGAATATGAATAAATATATTGAATGTCTAATCATGCTAACAATGAAGGATGGTAGAAACTCACCAGCTTCTTGATAGTCCCAGTGTTTATACTTATATAGCAACATGGCTTCTAGGTAGACAATACTCTGTAAGCACCAGATTGTTCTGGCCGGAGACGCTTCACGAATTGCTTCAGAACCAAGGATGCTGACACTCATCGATCCATTTTTGATCTGGCTCACCAGCTGCCACTTGACACAGCAGTTGCAACTTAAGTTATAGGTTAGTAAAAATTAAACTGACGAACAAAAAGTAGCTCCAGCTCCTGCTTGAGAACTCATACCATTTCTATTACAATTTGTAAAAATACCTAACCAACAAATGGTAACTGGCATGCATTGCCAATCACCCGGGAGCACCCTCGACATGACAATGGTAAGTAGCAAAGCGCTGCAATGATCATGTGGTTCCCACCCTCTTCCACTGTCTCCACTCTCCAGCAATCACTGTACTCTTTCTTCCTACAGTTGCATATCTTTTTTCATGTATAAGAAACATAGAGTTTGATGGACAAAATATTTTATGAAACTTATAGCAGTCAAAAGCATCTACAAATGAAAACCCATAAGTTCACTATTTATCTCTTTTACAACATTGCTGGATTTTCAGTTCATGTAATGGAGCAAATGCAAGGAGGAACATATCGATCAGGTTGATGGCAGTATACTTCAAGACCCTCTCCTACTTCATCTTAAGTTTTTCTAATTCCCTCACCAGATTCGGAAATCACAACTCACCTCAGTTTTTGGTTCATATATAAACAAACGTTTAAAATGCACATACATGGCCAAAACCGGGATTCTGAGTAATCTAATTTAACACCGTTCTCATTGAGAAAAATAACATACATGTCAAACCAGAATGTGGAGCACGCTGGCACGAACAGCGCCCGTTTGCCCGACGCCTCCATCGTGGCACACACCACCGCCACGACCTGTTGGTACGTGACGAAGAACCTCTGCGCGGCCGCCTCCACGGCCTGGAAAGCCTGCACCAGCTCCACCTCTCTTTCCATTTCCTCTGCAGGAAGGCAATAGAGTTTGAGATGCATCAGACTTTTAGAAAGTAACTCTGAACTTCATGTATATTTTTCCAGAACTTTTAATTTAAAACTTGATTGCAGGCCAAAAGCTTATATGCACATGCTGAACCATCCAGATAACAAGTTAGGGCTGCATACTTACTGTTTTTTGTACAGAAAATCACCTTAACAAACTTGTCTATCTAGAATTTCATTAAAGTATTGTAATTTTTCATACATAAAACTAAATGGTTAAGTTTTTGCAGTCTAGATATGTCTTAAAAACACAAATGGTTATGATTTAACATTGAACAGAAAACATCAAATGTGTAGTCATGAAAATAACTGAAAATTGTTCTTCCCCCATAACATAGGATTACAAGGTTGAGGAGCATACTGTTGTCATATCAATTTCCAAAACAACACATGAATTGTGATGTTTACTGGTGGAGCCTGTATAGGTGTTATTTCTCGTAGTGATAGCCAAAATGGCCTTACAGTTGCATGAACTAAATGATGCTACCTAAATCGGTATTAATAATAGTGTCAAACCTTTATACATACATAGTTTGGATTTGCATAATCACTTACTTCCATGTAGAAAAGTCAGTCATCTTAAGACATTGTCCAATCACCATTTACTCGTGCAGTTCTTGCAACCAAGACACTGTGGTCTGTGGATCCACGCAAGTAACAAATACAGTACCCACACATAGGAAGGAGACTCAAGCAAGCAGTGGTTACCTGCAGGCGGTGAAGGTGCATGCATCCACCCTGTCGATGTTAGATCTTGCTGTGCAAATCTGGTGCCCTATAAATTGCTCTCGCTCGTTGTGGTTGACATAAGAACTTGTCCATCAAGTTCAGTACGACGGAAAATCAACATGTCGTCAACTTGCCATCAACTTCAGTACACCGCAAAATCAACATGTCATTAGCAAAATCAGTTCATGAAGGAATTATTTCTTAGCTTGATGAAGAGAGAATAGTTTTCATTCGGTTGTTGGTGATGGCGCACCGGGACGCGACTTGGTGAGGCGAGATGCTTCGTTGCTTACCTGTAAGAGGTGGCGACAATTCCTTCATGCGGCTGAGGGCTGTGCCGGCAGCGGTTCCGCAGCTTGTATTGGTGGCGCGTGGAGGGACAAGTAGGATGATCCCAGCGGCGGCAACGGCGGCAAAAGTCGGCCCACAGTCATGGCTCCGACGACGGCTCGCATAAGGATGAGGTGGTGGTTCCAATGGCAGAGGCAGCCTGGGTCGCCTGCTCGGGGAAGTGAGGAGCGCGCCGGTGCGGTGAGGGCGATGTATGGGGAAGCGGGGAGATCCGGCGAGGCGGCGGGGAGATCCAGCGAGGCCGCGAGGGGGCGGGGAGGGAGGCGAGCGGGCGGAGGCGGGGCTGAGCGGGGGCGGCGGCGGGCGGGGCGAGCGGTGGATCGTGCATATTAGCGTTAACGAAGATTCGTTTTTTCATTAACGATGATTTAGACCACTGATGGTACAATTAGACGGCTGAGATTGCGAGTTGGATCTTTCATGCTTTTACAGTGGTAGTAGATAATGGCATGGTGGGTAATTAAAGTATGAAACGCGTTTAGTACGCTGGAGGGATGTAGACCATCAGATTGTAGGTTTCGATGGATATGATGATTTAGTTCTCCGCCCACTCGGCCTTTTATAGTGGTAGTAGATAGTTGTGTCAAAATTTTCACACACAAAAATAGTTGTGTTGGAATGTTTGAATTAAGTTGTTGCGTTGACACGTTAAACCTTGAAATTTTTTGTTGTTGACATATTTTCATGTCAAAGGAATGCGAAGAATCAAAATTTGAAGTTTGCACTTAAAATCTTGAACACTTCTAGGAAACCTTGCTGCCTGTCAGGAGCTCAGTAAATAGCAGCATATCTTTATATGAAGATCGAGTTTCAGTTGTAGCAATGATTTTGCTGCACGATTAGACAGTAAAATGCCAGATACAAAATCCACGTTTGACTTTCCGGCTCACCTTGGTCTCTGAAACTGCGACGTTCCTTGCCGTCAGACCACGGGCGTTTCAGTGCTACAAGCCTACAACCCACAATACAACACGATGGATTCTGAACTTCGAGCTGAATTCAAAACAAAACGTGACAGCTCAGAGATGGAAGGAGCGGTAGCATCTCGGTTTCAGGCGGATTAGCCTGGATCGGATCCGCCAGATCCGTCCGGCCCGGACCTCGGGTTTGAGGCGGCGGCCTCTGGTGGTGAGGGTGGCGTCGTCCGGGAGGTGGGCGGCGCTCGCCGGAGTTGTGGACCACGTCTCCTCGGCCGCGCAGGCGGCGAGTTGGCGGTGGATACGGACGCCACATGGAGGGATCCCCTGCTGCTCTCCTTCGCCAGATTTGAAGACGGCGCCCTCGTGCTGCTGCTTCCTCCTCGTCAATCCGGCCGGATCCGGTGGCGGACTGCGCGGATGTGGGGTTGGGATATCCGGATCGGAGTAATTTCTTGGCCGGCTGCGGCGGCCACGACGCCGTCGGCGCCCCAGGCGTTGTTTCCTTCTTGAAGGCGGCTTCGAGATCAAGCTCCCTCCCCCTCGTCCTCCTCCTGCACCCGGGTGAAAACCCACAACTTTGGTTGGGAGGCGGCAGTGCCCGGCTCCGTCACCTTCTTGAAGGCGCCGCTTTGGGTCCGCGGGGAGGTGGGACAGCTGCAGCGCGTTCTTGGCGTTCCTGATGGCGGCGGTTCTCTTTACTGGTGTCATTTCGCCATGGCCACTACTAGGAAAAGGCCTACTAATGGCGCACTGGTTTTGCCTGTGCGCCATTAGTAGCACGCCACTAGTATTTTTTACTAATGGCGCACCACTGATGCGCCATTAGTATCTGGTATACTAATGGCGCACCAAGCAGTGCGCCATTAGTATGTAACACCATGCGCCATTAGTGTGCCTCCCGGGGGGCCATACATAAGCATGTGCTTTGTCATATTAATGGCACATTCTGTGTTCATGCGCCATTAGTATCCTTTGGCATACTAATGGCGCGCCTGGTGGTGATGCGCCATTAGGGGTGGAAAGTGGTAGCGGATAATCCGAAATATCCGATATTCGTATTCGAGAAAATGCCTATTCGTATCCGAAAGATCCGGATCCGAACCAAAATGGAAATGGAAATTACCCGTATCCGAATTTGCTAAACAAATAAAAAATAAAATATGGTAGGAGATTTTGACACAAATATGGATATGGAAGTGGATATATTCGTATCCGAATAAGATTATGGGAGGTAATTTTCAAAATTCTAGACCCAATATTCCAATTATCCAACATAAAAGCCAAATAAGTAGTCAAATTTTACTCTTTATATGATTAAAATTACAAATTATTATGCATTACAATAGTATTTATTCATAAACCTATTTATCATTGAATTATTGTATGCCACAAGTTGATTATTTCAGGTCACATAGCTATCGACTAGTTTACTTAAGCAATATGTTGATATTATTCGTATCCGTTCTGAATCAAGAAAATATCCGATACATATCCGTATTCGAATAATATCCGAGCTGCATCCGTATCCGATAACATCCGTATTCGGATTCGTATTCATTTTCAAAATATAGAAATGAAAGTGGTAAGAGCACTATCCGATCCGCATCCGATCCGTTGCCATCCCTATGCGCCATTAGTATGAATATTTGTCTTTTTTACTTTTCTGATTTTTGCACAGGTTACAAAATATATTATTGGACAGAATATAGACAACAGCACACAGCAACATCAGATTCATCGAATACAATAGAAGATTAGTCTCCGAATACAATTCATCATATTAGTCTCCGAATTCAAAAGACCGAACAAAGATAAAACATTACAAGTCTCAAGACCGCGAGTATCGAGTTTGTCTTCACATTACAAGTCGATATCGATCATCTAAACTACCATCACATAGAAGAGAGTTGTGGTCATCACGATGAGCATCATCGCGATCAAACTGGTCTTCATCCGGTTCCTCCAACGCTCCCTCCTCTCTTCCGCTAGATAGCGGGCGTATCTAGATTCGGCCTCCGCCCTAGTGGTGTACCCTTTGTAACTGTTACCGCTGAAACGGTGAACCTGTCTCCGACACTCCTCCCAGTCGTCATAGACTCCGGGAACCTTACCATTGTACACGACATACGACGGCATCTCTATGCACAAGCCAAACAACAGACAATACATAAGCAATATGTAAGTATGCAACAAAAGGATCGGAAGAGAAAAGCAAGACATTAATAGCACGATTCATGGTCCTACTAATAAGTAGCATCGATTACATCTAAGTTGAACGACTGTCCAAACCAAAGAGACATACGAATTCATTAAAGTTTAATTACAACATGAGCCAATCAATGTTTCAGAACTACACATCACTACTTTCGACTCGACTCATCGGACAGGAGCGTGGATGAAGCCGCCGTCTGTCGTGATGGTCATGAAATCGCGGTCGTTGTCACCCTGCATTTGTAGCATTTCATCTATCTCATTGTTGGATGGTTGATATCTGAGGAAGAACTGCCCCGAGGTATGAAGGACATCTTGATGGATGATGTCCGCAAAGTCCGACTGGATGCGAAAGAATTCTTGTCTGAGGTCCGTGTCCTGGATTGCCGACAAGTTCGCGGCCCAACTTTTGAGATTATCTGGTAGCAGAAGTTGATGATGGTCCCTTACGATCGCCCACATGTGATGGAGGGCGTAGTAGGCATCCTTCTGACCGTCAGGCGGCTGCTTAACGCAGCAGAACTTCGTATTGTGTGAGAACATGTGCTTGCCGTACTTACGAACAGTCCTGGTGAAGGTGCCTCCAGATTTGGCGTAGTCGGGGAGAACATCATCAAGAACTTTCTTGACATTTGTGTAGTCTATCTTGGAGTTACGGTTCGGGTCGAAATACGTGGCCATGGAATATTTCGGGCTTAAGAGGATGAGTGTGCAATGTGTGTCACTGCACAGAACACGGAATGTTAGAAAAAAAACGATCGAAATCTAAGAAATCATATGTTACGGGGCGGTTAAGGGATGACTTACTCGGGAAAGTAAGCCACAAGGAAGTTATCCTTATCTGGGTTTGCCAAAATGACGCCTTCGAGGTGTGAACTCGCAACTTGGCGGTCCCCAGCGCTGCTCAAGTGCTTGGCACGCATGTAGAAGGGGTCTACTATCACGATGTCCGAGGTCTTGTCTTTAATGATCCGCATCTCCATACTCAGCGAAAATAGCCGAACGAAGGTGTAGTGCAGCGGATGAAGGTTAAACATAGCAAAGATGTCATCAAACCGCAGGACGATCGTACCCCCGATGTCGCCATCCACAAAGCCCTTGCCCTCTGGCACCTTGGCCACGAAAACCGGGTATGCCACATCCTTCTCTCTGAGACGCCGCTTCTCCAAAAAAAGAACACTGTCGTGCAGACTCCGTATAGCACCGGTTGTAGCATTCAGCATATTTGGCGGTAGCATCACCTACCCGCCACATGCACCCTCCTCGAGATATCCTTAGGTGAAGGTGGCCCGTCCTGAGCACGGATCGAACTCGGTGCCGGCTGGCTCGCACCGGCGCTCTTGTTAGTCTTTCGTTTCCGTCCCTTCTTCTTGATCTCCTGTAATGGGACCGAGTTCTGCTCACAGACCGCCTTCTTGAGCGTGTTGGGGCTGATAATATTTTGCACCTCAGCTATCTGAGGATCGGTGAAGGCGGGAGCTGGAGGCGTCTCCTGAGAACTGAACGCCAGACGACGCCTGTTGCAACTGGATTTCTCCGCCGTACCAGCTAGATTGCGGTCGTCTTAGTTGGGTTCTTGAGAAAGTGGCCCGCAGAACTCGTCAGCGTACCCATGTTCGGCAAAGTACTTATCGACTTTGGTAAATGTACCGTCGTCGTTGTCGTCGTCGTCCGGATCCTGTGCCATAGGGCTGTCCGGATCCTGTGCCATAGGGATGTCCGACATAGGGATGTCCGGCAGGTCCGGTAGCATTGCGGCGTTCTTGCCATGGCTTGGCGCCGGCACGACTGGCGGTCTTGTCTGTGGGGTGGTGTCCCCCGCCCCCAAACGAATCTGGCTCTTCGGCCAAAGCAGGGGCCAGTTTACGCAGGCGCTGAGGGTCATCTCATCTTCTTCGTCGGCCCCAGCGGGTCAAATCGGAGGTAACAGCTCGTCGCAGCCTGGCAGCACCCGAACCACTTCAACCCTATACAGTATGGGTGGCATCGGATTACCATGGAACATGGGGTTGCCCGGTTGAACAATTTTGCCCTTGGCGACATCGACCAACTCGGCGTCCACGAAGTGCAGAAGAGTGCAAGGAACGTCGGTGGTGCCCTACGAAAACATGTACAGGGCGTCAGGGATGCCCAGTCAAAGGCAAGGAGATGAAGTCATCGGCCAAGAGGCTTAGTTACCGTGATGCCGTCGAGCTCGGCTAATGTCGAGGCACCGCCAACGGTGGGCGTGCAACTGACGGAGGGGGCGCTTGCTGGCGAGGTGCCGGCCAGCATACACCCGGGTGCATTAAGCTCCAATGCCCATGCCGGCGCCGGAGACACGAATACCGCCTCCGCCGGAGACACCAATGGCGCCGCCGCCGGAGACACCAATGGCGCCGCCGGAGAAACCAATGGCGCCGCCTGCGTGCTGTGCGAGTTGCCGGCCGTGAAGCTGGGAACCGGGGGAGGCCCCTGTTGGCCGCCCGCAATCCACGTCGTCAGCCCATGAATCAACGTACGCACCATGGTGTTGAGCTTCGTTCCCAGTTGTTGTTCCACTTGCTCTTGGACAAGCTCCGGAATCCGCGCCACTTGTGCCTTAAGTGCTTCAACCTCACGCGTCTAGCTTTCCGAGCTGGCCTTTTTCTCCTTCCGCACACCAGCGGTATAGTATGACCCCCATTTTGTGGACAAGCCTTTGCCGGCCACACGACCAGCTGACGTCGGCTTAGTGAGCTTATCCTTGTTTTTCATTACGTTCAACGCCCTATTTAAAGGGGTGTCGAAAGGGGAGCTCTGAGATGACCCCGCGCTACTGCTTTCAGTGTCCTACGAAAGGAGCGTGAACCATTTAGAAATATTGGGGATTAATTAGAGTGCAATCATATTGAGCTAATTACGCGGGGGTGTATTCCTTACCAGAACAAGCTCAAGCGCCCTGGTCTTCGGATCCCTGGTAAGCTCCTTTGTTATCGGGTCCTCCTTGTACAGGGCCCTGACATAGTTCGTGTTCTGCTTGTCACTGTTGTATTTCTCGAAGCGGGGCGGTAGGCCTTGCTCGGCACGCTCCGCGTCCTCCTTGTCCCATATAGGCCCCGCCACTCTGTAACCGTCGGGACCGAGTTTGTGTTCCCCTAAGTTCAACTCCCGCATTTCTTTCCCCCACTGACTTGATTTGGAGGTTGCGCTGCTCTCGCACTTGATCTTGAACTCCTTGTACTCATCTTCACTCATCAAAGGATATTTCGCCTTGATCTTGTCATAACTACCACCTTTGTCAATCATTGCCTTCACCGTGCTTCTCCAAGTAGACAGGGCCGTGCTCATCTTCGTGAGAGCGGCATTGTTCACTTTATTCCCTGAGAGGCGTGTGTTTTCAAATTCGGCGGGGAACTTGTATCGTTCGTGCAGCTTCGTGAAGAGGAGGTTGCGCAAATTCCCGTGGTCCTTATTCCTAAGGTTATCGGTGTTGATCGAGACGGTGCCCCGGAGAATGCACCCGAGCTGAAGCGAGTACCCCTTGACTATATGTTTGGGCTCCGTTGGATTCCCGTCGGAGTCCACTTGAGTGAATTCCTCCTTGAGGGTGCGGAGCGCACTCGGGCGCCGGTCCTTCCTTTGCTTCTTCGGTTGGCTGCCATCTGTGTGTGCGCCGCCATCATCAGTGGTGTCATCCCCGACGCCACTAGGGGTTGTGTAGTCAGGATCGGTGTCTTCAGCGGCGTCCTCATAGCGGTGAGGTTGTTCCTCCATCTCCTGGGACAGCTCCCAGAATTGCTTGCTGCCCGAACCACCGGCCTCATTGTTGTGGGCCATGTTTCGCTCTAAATAGGAACAAAGTTTGGTCAAAAAGTTGGTTATTGTCAAGGAACAAGATCATGGTCTCATCATTTAGGGTTTGTCGACGCTGAGGCACCCTAAAAGCCTAAGCTTTCATCATTTAGGGTTTGTCGATGCCGAGGCACCCTAAAAGCCTAAGCGTACATCATTTAGGTTCTCATCGACACCGAGGCATCCGGGGCAGTCAAGTTAAGTTTTCATCATTTAGGGTTTATCGATGCCGAGGCACCCTAGGTTGGGCCTAATCACTTGGCACTAATCACTTGGCTCTATTGCCACCTATGTTGGGTTTATCATCTAGGGTTTATCGATGCTAAGGAGAATTCTAAGTTGGGCCTAATCACTTGGCTCTATTGCCATCTATGGTTTAATGCAGCAAGAATAAAGGGGCAGTACCCTAAGTACTAAGATACCCTAAGATACCCCGGCCCATGCATTAGTCGCAAGTACCCCATATGTCCTATTTTTAGCAAAGTCATGCTAAAATTCACGGAAAATTTTAGCATGACCTTTGCTGAAAATAGGACATATGGAGTACCCGAATTTGCCGAAACGGAAGTTAATCAACATTCTGACAAACTCAAGGGCCTCTCGGGGTACCTGCAAATTCATCACGACACGATGGTCGGAGACAAAACCCAGCAACTTTACAAGTCTTTCACAGATTTGTTTGCAAGTTCTGATATGTAATAAAGATGAGCCTCAAAGATGAGCCTCCAATGCCGATTTGTTTGCCTCAAGACAAGATGAACCTCCAATGCAACAGAAGTAAAGAAATCTATGCATCCTGTAAATTTCTCTTCCAATGGCATAGACAAGGTTTAGACATCTTTTTACACAGAAGGTGATGCCTATTTTTTTACTGAATTAGATGTATACGCTATAATGAAGAACAAAAAACTCATCCTAATTAAGCAAGTTACATATTGTCACAGCCAGTGTAGTGTATTTGACATTTTTAATTACATACAAAAACAATGTGGACACAGAAATGTGACTGGTAACATCTTTAACAGCAGTGCAAGAAATATTCAACCTACATAACAGAGTCTTCAAACAGCCCAAAAGACATCATGGATGAAATGGACAAACAATATGTATACATAAAAGTAACAGCGGCAATATATTTAGGCTTTAACAGCGGTGCAAGAAGTTCATCCTAAATAACACATAAACCCGATTCAACATGTCTTCAAACGGCCCAAAAGCAATCATATTACACAAGTATTGAGAGCTCATAATCGAAAAAACAGGAGCGAAGGAGAACAAAACACATTGAAAAAGGACTATACAGCCAAACACAGATTACCCAGCAGCCATACTCCATCTTTACTAGCCTTAATCACACCTAACATTTGTACATTTTTCTCAGTTCTAATACTCTACCAATCAAGCCCAACCCGAGGTCAAAAGATTCGATAGGCCAACGTTCACTCTTCAACAGCAGCTACTCACGACCAGTCCATCAAGGTTCGTTGGGAAGAAACAACTTCCCCACTGGAAACCTCAAGACAATGATTGACCAAAACTGTGTCACTGATGAGAACCCTTTGCATCAAAAAATACTAGTATTAAATTAATGGTTTTCACAATCCAGTATGCATGATACAAACCATGGACAAATACATGCTGTGCTATCAGTTTCAATACCATGGACAAATACCACACTAAATTCGAGAAGTGATTTTTAGCAGTGAATTCCATCCATGCTATGCTGTCAGTTTCAATACTGAACTTTAGTCTCTTCAGATAGACACTACATTGTTAGCGATATGTATCTCAGCTCATAGATTTATGAATGCAGAGTACTACACGAACGCAGGCACCAAAATCAACACGATACTCTACATACGGCGCAATAATAAGAAACCCACCATCACACTACTCAACTCCACACAAAAAAGTGCAGAAAGAAAATCATGCTAACAGGGGATCCTTCCTATAATTACAGTATACAACTATATACATCTAATATGAACACTGACACTAAAATTAACAAGGTAACCATGGCAATACTGAACTTTAGTCTCTTCAGACAGACACTACATTGTTAGCAATCAGAGTAAGTAGATTTAGGGGATTCACTGACAGTGTGGCACTTGGAACAGTCCCTAGCAAAAGAGAGAAGAAGAGGGCATGGCCGGGAGGGAGGAGAGGAGGAAGAGAGGAGAAGAGAGGCAGAGGGAGGAGGGTTACCTGACCACGATGAGGTGGTGGCCGGAGCGGAGATGACGGAGGGCGGAGACAGCGAGCTTGGGGGAGGCGGGGATAGACGGCAGGGAGGTCGCGGGCCTCCTCTCCTGGTGGACGTGGGGCGGCTCTGAGGCTCCAAGTCTCCGGCGGCTCCGAGGCTCCAAATCTCCGGCGGGTTTCTAGGGTTTCGAGGGAGGCGAGGGAGGCGGCGCTCGCGGGGGAGGCGGGGCTCGAGGGGGAGGCGGCGCTCGAGGGGGAGGAAGGGGAGAGGGAGGCGGCGGGGGCGCGTGGGCGGCTGCGGCGCCGTGGGTCGGGGTAGCGGCGGTGGCGCAGTGGAGGGAGGGAGCGGCGCGGTGGAGGGAGAGGAAGGAAGTGTCGATCTGGCAAGAGGGAGAGGGACGAGGGAGGGACGAAGTGTATGGATGGGGGAAGATTACTAATGGCGCACCCCCCAGGCAGTGCGCCATTAGAATGTTTTTTTTAGATAGCAATGGCGCACCAGCCACCCGTGCGCCATAAGTAAGATTTTTTTTTAAAAAAAATGAATATGAATATGAATATGAAACAGTAATATTTTTTTATACAAACAGTAATAATTGTTGTTTAACAACAATTGTAGTCTACACTTTTTTTATTATTTAAAAAAAATGAATATGAATATGAAATAGTAATACTTTTTTATAAAAACAGTAATAACTTTTTTTAAAATATCATCGGCGGCGGTGGAGCAGGGGAGGGTGCGGGGGGTGCTCGTCGGCGGCGGTGGAGCGGGGGCGGGTGCGGGGGGTGCTCGTCGGCGGCGGTGGAGCGGGGGCGGGTGCTGGGGGTGCTCGTTGGCGGCGGTGGAGTGGGGGAGGGATCGAGATTGAGATGGAGGGGGATCGAGATCGAGATGGAGGGGGAATCTAGATCAAGATGGAGGGGGATCGAGATCAAGTGTCCTCATGAATTCAAAAAGTGCCCATAAAATTTAAAATATTCATGATATCAAAAAGTGCCCATGAAATACAATTGAGAAATGAAGGCTACGATTTAAATACAATCGATCTTAGCTAGCTATCTGTTCACAATCTTCTTGTCCTTCTTTTTCGCAAATGGAGTTCTTCTGTGGAACGGACGTCCTTTAGGTAGGGTGGTCCTGCTTCTTCTTGTGGTGTGTACTGCTACTTCATCGTCGTCGTCATGTTCGATCTTCGGGTCGTTGTACTTGTCGAAGTCTTGCTCATTGGCTACTCCATCCATTCCGATGATCTTCTTTTTGCCTCTCCTCACGACAACACGACTGGGCTTTGACGGGTCGGTAATGAAGAAGCATTGGTCCACTTGGGAAGCCAGTACCCATGGCTCATTTTTCGCGGTGACGTTTGTGCCCGCGGTCTTGGATTTGGCTTCGGGTATAACCATGGTGGTGAAATACCGGTCTTCTTTTAGGACGCTCTTGGCCCATCTTACACGGAACATCGGGACCTTCTCTCCAGCGTAGCTCAGCTCCCAGATCTCCTCGATCCTTCCGTAGTATCTGTCCTTGTCGTTGCCGGTGTAGGATCCCATCGTTACCCCGGAGTTCTGATAACCATCGCTCTTCATGTCCTTGTTCTCGGTGTAGAATGTGAAGCCGTTGATATTGTACGCCTCATAGGTCATCAGGTTGTGCTCGACGCCCTGTGACAAGGCGAATATGAGTTGTTCTTCCGCGGAAGAATCCTCATGTAAAGGGTACGACAGAAGCTTCTGCTTGAACCAACGCGTGAAACATGAGTTGTGCTCTTTGATTATATCTCCGTCCGTCCTCTGTTGGCCTTGGTCATTGTACGTCTTCTCAATAAAGGTTTTGTGCTCTACCACCCAAGGATCGACCACGTCTATGTGTTGTAGCGCGACTAGGTTTGCTCTTTCAAAGTCGGCGAGTCGACCCTCGAAGTCGACATGCATTTCGCGGCGACCCTCACGGTGACCCCATCCAGCGAGCCTGCCGAGGTGCCTATTGACGGGCAGACCAATGGGGTTCTCGATGCCTAGATAATTCGTGCAGTAGGAGATGCACTCTTTGGTCAGAAAGCCCCTGGCTATACTTCCCTCTGGACGTGACATGTTGCAAACGTATCCTTTGATGACACCATTCATCCTTTCGAACGGCATCATGCTGTGCAGGAACGTCGGCCCGAATTGGATGATATCCTCCACGATATGGACCAGCAGATGCACCATAACGTCGAAGAATGCGGGCGGGAAGTACATCTCAAGCTCGCATAGTATCACCACGATCTCTTCCTGTAGCCTTCTGAGTTGCCTCACGCCAATCGACTTCCGAGAGATGACGTCGAAAAATTTGCATAGGCCAAATAGCGTTTCACGGACGTGCGCGTCCATGATCCCACGGATTGCAACTGGAAGTATATGCGTCATCAGCACGTGACAGTCGTGAGACTTCATCCCGCTGAACTTCTGCTTCGCTGGGTCTAGGTATCTGCTTATCTTCCCCGCGTAACCGTAAGGAAGTTTTACTCCTAGGAGGCAGGTGAAAAACTGCTCGATCTCCTCCTGACTTAGAGTGAAGCACGCGGGAGGGTAGTCGTTTCCGGTCTTCTTGGCCTTTTTGCCTTTGCGGCGACTTTCTGTGTCCTGCTTCGCCTCATCATCATCATCATCATCATTAGCGTGAAGCTCCTGCCTGATGCCCATTGATTTCAAGTCCGCCCTTGCTTTCGGCCCATCTTTGGTCCTCTCTGGCATGTTGAGCAGGGTACCAAGCAGACTCTCGCACACGTTCTTCGTGATATGCATGACATCAAGGCTGTGAGGCACACGGTGGATCTTCCAGTACGGCAAGTCCCAGAAAACAGACCTCGTTTTCCATACCTTCAGCAGCGGCTCTGGTGCCTTTCGCTTCTTTCCCGGCTCTGGCGCCTTTCGCTTCTTTCCCAGCAGTGGGCAGTCTTTCCAATTTTTCAACAGCTCGTCTATGTCCTCACCGCTCCTCGTACACGGGCGTTTTCGGGGTTCGGTTTCACCATCGAACAGATCCTTGCATTTCCTCCACGGGTCATCTTCGCGAAGCCACCTTCGATGTCCCATGAACACGGTTTTTGAAGACCCGGGATCTCTATCGAGCTGGCGATACGTTGTGTCATCCATGCACCTTACACATCCAGAAAATCCGTGGACTACCTGCCCCGCGAGATATCCGTAACCGAGATAGTCGTGCACCGTCGTGAGCAGTGCGACTCTCATAGGGAAATATTCTTTCTCTGCGGCGTCCCACGTATTGGCTGGCGTTTTCCACAGCGTGTCTAGCTCCTCCTTCAGCAGCCCCAGATACAGATTGATGTCGTTCCCTGGTTGTTTCGGCCCTTCAATTAGCATACTCATGTGAATGTACTTCCGCTTCATGCACAACCAGGGGGGAAGGTTGTACATCCACACAAACACAGGCCAGGTGCTATGTGTGCTTCTCTGGCTGCCAAACGGATTGACTCCATCGGTGCTCGCGCCCAGCACGATGTTCCTTGGATCCTTCCCAAATTCTGGGTATTCGAAGTTCAACGCTTGCCACTGGCTCGCATCCTTAGGGTGACTCAGCATCTTGTCTTTTTTATTTATCTCCGGATCATTTCCTTCATCTTCCCGCTTCTTCTCCTCCCTATCCGCGTGCCAACGCAGGAGCTTTGCTACCTTAGGGTCCGTGAAATACCGCTGTAGACAAGGAGTGATCGGAAAGTACCACACCGATTTTCGAGGAGCTTTCTTCCTCTTCTTGTATCGAGTGACGCCGCACATCGGACATATGGTAGACTCCGCGTGCTCGTCCCGATAACTGATGCAACTGTTCATGCACACATGGTATTTCACGTGCGGTAAATCCAGAGGACACACTATTTTCTTCGCCTCCTCGAAACTGGTCGGGCACTTGTTCCCCTTGGGAAGACGTTCGTGCCAGAATGACATGTTCTCGTCGAAGCATGCGTCGGTCATTTTGTGTTTTACCTTCATCTCCAGAGCCATGAGCGTTACTTTCAGGCGGGTATCCTTGGGCCTGCATCCTTCATACAATGGAGTAACCGCGTCTATCTCTAGTTGATCCAGCTTGGCTTTCTCTCGGGCGGCAGCTCTTGCGTTATCCGTCTGCTTGAGAAGCAGCTCTTGAATATGAGGGTCCTGCACCCAGCCTCCATCGTCATCTCCTCCGGCATCTTCATCTTCATGATCATGCCCTTCGTCTTGATCTTCCTCATCATCATGTACGACATCTTCTACATGATGACTGTGTACAGCATCACCGCCGTGATCATGTCCTGGAGATTCTTCGTCTTCTCGCCCGCCCTCGCCGCGGTGGTACTTGTCTTGTTGCCCTTCCTCATTTCTTTCCCAGCCCCCATGGACGACTTCATAGTCATCTTCATCACCTTGCCACCGATAGCCATCCATGAAACCACGCAAGAGCAGGTGGTCCGGCACCTGCCCGGAATCCGGGTCCGCAATAAGGCTCTTCAGCTTGCATCTTCGACACGGACATCTTATCTCCGTCTCGTTCTTTTGAAGAATCTCGGCCTTCGCGGAGCTCAAAAACCTATTCACGATGCCTTCGGTCATCGTCCGGACCATGGTCGCCTGCGGGGTAGAGCAAAACGATATTTTAGAACCAAGAAAAAATTTGGCATGACTAAGGAGTCCTGGACTAGGGGGTGTCCGGACAGCCGGACTATCATCGTCCGCCGGACTCCAAGACTACGAAGATACAAGATTGAAGACTCCGTCCCGTGTCCGGATGGGACTTTCCTTGGCGTGGAAGGCAAGCTTGGCGATACAGATATGTAGATCTCCTACCATTGTAACCGACTCTTTGTAACCCTAGCCCTCTCCGGTGTCTATATAAACCGGAGGGTTTTAGTCTGTAGGACACAACAACCATTACAACAATCATACCATAGGCTAGCTTCTAGGGTTTAGCCTCCTTGATCTCGTGGTAGATCCACTCTTGTACTACCCATATCATCAATATCAATCAAGCAGGAGTAGGGTTTTACCTCCATCGAGAGGGCCCGAACCTGGGTAAAAACATCGTGTCCCTTGTCTCCTGTTACCATCCGCCTAGACGCACAGTTCGGGACCCCCTACCCGAGATCCGCCGGTTTTGACACCGACATTGGTGCTTTCATTGAGAGTTCCTCTGTGCCGTCATCGATAGGAAGGATGCCTCCTCCCATCTTCAAGGACGGTATTTTCACCAAAGGAGCCTTGGCCGCCGGCCAAACTATCCGGCTAGGTGGTTTTCTTATGACCGCCTGTCCGGCCACCGCTTCGACAATGACCTCTCAAGTCGTCAAAAGCAATCTTCACGTCAGCTCGGAATTCGCCGAGCGGCTGGATCCAATAGAGATCTCGTCCGTAAACGAGCTCTTGGATCGCATCGCCGCCCTGGGAGTCGCTACAGACTACAATCAGATTGGGCTTAAAACTGATCTGAGAGAGATTAACTCTCCCCAGGTCACCCACCACATTGCAGTGGTAGAGGAACAATGCGGCGACTCTTCTCCTGTATTGAAAACTAGTCATGTCCGGGCTCCCGAACCCTCCATGCCGGATTCCCGCAGGGGGACGGACTTCGATCAAGCGTCGAACTTAAAGTCAGGCATCAGACCGGACTCGTTAGACAACGTCCAGCAATCCAAGCTTCCAAATTTGGAAACTTCTCGGCCTTTGAGCCTTGAGATGGGTAGGGTTCCGGACTTAATTCCACCCACCCGCCCAGACATATGCGATCTATCTCTAATTCGGCAAGAGCCCGTTGAAACAGTGCATCACTACTGGGCCAGATTCCTCCTGGTTATGGACAGGATAAAGGACTGCCGAGAGGAAAACGCAATCTCAATTTTTTGCAATAATTGCACGGACGAGGGAATCTTGAACGCCGTCAGCCGTCGTGAAATTACATGCCTCGCTGACCTGGCGTCCATAGTACGAAAGTACTGTGCGATGGAGAGTTTCCGGAAAACTGAAAATAAGTTTTGGGACAATCCGGCCCCAACCCTAGTCCGCAACAAAAGGGTGCATTACACTCAGGCACCAGATACAAAAACCAAAAAGCAAAAACCCCATAAAGGGCACGGAACCGTACTGGAGGGATGGCTTAGCGGACCCTATAAAATTCACAGTACAGAGGGCGCCATCCCAACACATAGCCTTCGAGCATGTTGGATATTACGGCAGGTGGCCAAAAGTGGCGAGGAGCTTCTAGCCCCGGAAAACCACTCCAACAATACCGGTACGGTATCAACAGTCTTCGAGACTTTCGCATAAAATAATATGCGGAAACGAACAATCCGCAGCCTCACCGAAGTCTACCAAGTAGCAACAACAACTCCATGGAGCGACACAGCCATCACCTTCAACGCCAGCGACGAACCTAAATTCCGAACAGCCCGAGCACCAGCTTCACTGGTACTTAGTCCAATAGTGGACGGCTTTCGACTTACAAAGGTCCTCATGGATGGCGGCAGTGGATTAAACCTCATCTACGAGGAAACTCTTCACAAAATGGAAATAGACTGGAGCCGCATTGAGCGAAGCAGCACAACCTTCAGAGGAATAATCCTTAGCCGGGAAGCGCGCTGCACCGAAAAAATCACACTCGATGTGGTGTTCGGCTCGCCGGACAATTACAGATCCGAAGAAGTCACGTTCCAAGTGGCCCTGTTCAACAGCGGATATCACGCTATATTAGGACGAGAGGCATTCACAATTTTTCAAGTTGTACCCCATTATGGGTACATGAAGCTCAAAATGCCTGGGCCCGGCGGAATAATCACTCTCGTTAGTGATCCGGACATAGCGCTCCGCGCCGAAAACAAGACAGCCGCATTAGCCCTGGAGGCACTATCCGAAGCCCTAGCGGCAGAAGAACTTACCGCGCTACGCTCTACTGCGAATAGAGACGATGTGATACTCGATAAGAGATCCAAGTCCACCTCCTTTAAACCAGCGGATGAAATAGTAAAATTCTAGGTCCATCCAACGGACCCGACAAAGACGGCTTCCATCGGGGCACAGTTGAACCCTGATGTAGATGCTGCACTGCGAGAATTCCTTCGGGAAAATTGGGACATTTTCGCCTGGCACCCTTCGGATATGCCCGGAATCCCACGCAGATTGGCAGAACATAGTCTAAACATCCTAAAAGGATTCAAGCCAGTCAAACAGGCTCTTCGACGATTTTCCGAACCCAAAAGACAGGCAATGGGAGAAGAGCTAGCCAAACTATTGGAAGCCAGATTCATCAGAGATATCAAACATCCGGATTGGCTAGCAAACGTGGTAATGGTACCAAAGAAGGACAAATCCTGGCGCCTATGTGTCGATTTTAAAGACCTCAACAAGGCCTGCCCAAAGGATCCCTTCCCTCTCCCCCGCATCGACCAGATAATCGACGCTACCGCAGGACACGATTCATTGTGCTTCCTCGACGCATACTCCGGCTACCATGAAATCAAGATGGCGGAAGCGGACCAAGCCGCAACGGCATTCATCACTCCATATGGACCATTCTGCTTCAACACGATGCCCTTCGGACTTAAAAACGCCGGCGCAACATATCAGCGCATGATTCAAACATGTCTGGCCACTCAGATCGGCAAAATAGTAGAGGCATACGTAGACGACGTAGTCGTCAAAACCAAACACGTCGAAACTCTAGTAGACGACTTGAGGCTCACATTCGACAACCTCAGAGCATACGACATCAAGCTGAATCTGGAAAAATGCATTTTCGGCATACCAGCCGGAAAGCTCCTGGGCTTCATTGTATCCGGTAGAGGAATTGAAGCAAACCCAGCCAAGATCCGAGCTCTTTCGCAGCTAGATATTCCAAAAGACCTCAAACAAATACAAAAATTGACTGGATGCTTGGCGGCTCTAAGCCGCTTTACTCCCGTCTAGGAGAAAAGGCATTGCCCCTCTATGGCCTCCTTAGGCGCACCGAACACTTCGAGTGGACGGATGGTGCCACTGCCGGACTCGAAGAAATAAAAGTCATATTGGCAACAAATCTGGTCCTGGTTGCGCCCAACCTGGGCGAACCAATGTTATTATACATCGCGGCAACACATCAAGTTGTAAGCGCGGTACTCGTCGTCGAACGAGAGACAGAAGGGCATAAATTCCCTCTTCAAAAACCAGTGTACTACGTATCCACTGTGTTAACCCCATGCAAGTCCCATTACCCGCACTATCAAAAGATTGCATACGCGGTGTTCATGGCATCCCGGAAGCTCCGACACTACTTTCAAGAGTGTTCGATAACAGTGGCCTCCGAAGTACCCCTCAATGACATTATAAACAACCGCGACGCGACGGGCAGGATTGCAAAATGGGCCATTGAGCTCTTACCATTCGATATAACTTACAAACCTCGGCGAGCTATAAAGTCACAAGTTTTGGCTGACTTTGTCGCTGAATGGACCGAAGCCGAACTCCCTAAAGAGTACGGCGCATACTCCCATTGGATTATGCACTTCGACGGCTCTAAAATGTTGGCCAGATTGGGGGCTGGCGTCGTATTGACGTCCCCAACCGGAGACACAGTCCAATACGTACTTCAGATAACGTACACGGACTCCAACAACGCAGCCGAATACGAGGCCCTTTTACATGGCCTCCGGATGGCAATCTCCATGGGCATTCAACGCCTAGAGGTGCGCGGGGATTCAAACCTTGCAATATCCCAAATAAATGGAGACTTTGATGCCAAGGATCTGAAAATGGCAGCATATCGCAACGCTGTCCTAAAAATGTCAGCTCGGTTTGAAGGACTTGAATTCCATCACGTAGCCCGGGATAATAACCAAGCAGCCGACATATTGGCACGCATCGGCGCAAAACGTGACGCTGTCCCTCCAAACATCTTCCTGGAACGGCTCTTTAAGCCATCCGTACTATGGGAAGAGGAGTCCGGAAATAACAAATCGGAAGCAGCCGCACTAACCGACATAGAGCAATCTGACATAACCGGCGATTCAGCCGAAATAAGACCCTCAGCCCACAACATAATGGCAGTAATCGCCCCGTGGACAGAACCGTTCCTAGCCTACTTGCTTAGGCAGGAACTTCCCGACGACCAAAATGAGGCCCGCTGCATAGTCCGGCGATCTAAAGCCTACAAGGTCCATGAGGGAGAACTTTACAAGAAAAGCACAACCGGAGTCCTTCAAAGGTGTATCTCCGAAGAGGAAGGGCGAAACCTTCTGGCTGAAATTCATGCCAGACTAGGCGCACACCACGCGGCAGCTCGGACCCTTGTAGGAAAGGCATTCCGTACAGGATTTTATTGGCCGACGGCCCGGGCAGATGCTCAGGACTTAGTCCAAAGATGTGTCGGTTGTCAGCTCTTTGCTAATCAGAGCCATATGCCACCCACCGCCCTGAAAACTATACCCATTACCTGGCCGTTCGCGGTCTGGGGGCTTGACATGGTTGGACCCCTTAAAGAGGGAACCCACAAGCAAAGGTACCTATTGGTCATGGTGGACAAATTCACCAAATGGATAGAGGCCAAGCTAGTCAAAACGGCAGAGTCCGGACCAGTGATAGACTTTATCTCCGGGGTAGTACACCGTTATGGTGTCCCCCACAGCATCATCACCGATAACGGCACGAACTTCATGGCCGACGAGGTTAAATCATGGTGCAAAAATATGGGCATTAAGCTCGATTAAGCTTCAGTCTATCACCCTCAAACCAACGGTCAAGTGGAACGAGCAAATGGTCTAATAATGAGCGGCATCAAACCCAGACTAGTGCGGTCCCTTACAAAATCTAACACGCACTGGGTCGAGGAGCTCGACTCCGTACTCTGGGGGCTGCGGACAACGCCCAACCGTACTACTGGATTCACACCATTCTTTATGGTATACGGCGCAGAGGCAGTTCTGCCCTGCGACATCATTCATGACTCACCTCGAGTGCGCATGTACGAAGAAAGAGAAGCCGAGCTAGATCGGCAGGACAGCTTGGACGCATTGGAGGAAGAACGCGACGTCGCCAAGGCTCGTTCCACATTCTATCAACAGCAGGCTCGAAGATATCAAAGCAGAGAAGTACAGGCCAAAACCTACAACGTTGGCGAACTAGTTCTACGCCTGCCGGACAAGAAAAAGGACAAACTCAAGCCCAAATGGGAGGGCCCCTTCATTATCGATCAAGTCCTGATCGGCGGAGCGTACCGTCTACGAAATGCGTCGGACAACCGACTCGAGCCGAACCCATGGAACGAAGCCCGCCTCCGAAGATTCTATGCCTAGCGCCGGACTAAGAGTTCGTCCCCTTCCCCCGTCCAAATTTTTTACACTTCAGCTATCTTTTTGTTTCTCTTTCTTCTCTCAACCCTTTTCCTAAAAAGCCCTTAAGGGCCTACTTGCGCATTGTTCGCACACACTTGATGTGCCATCCGCACTCATTATACCTGGGGCTTCTTTACAAGAAGCCTAATTATAAGGGCTTCATGCCCAGCACATGTGTCAAGCTTCCACATGTACCTTTTATTCACCATTATATGCATCGATATGACTTAAGTTTTGGCCAAGCTGGGTTGCCTGGCTCCTGTGCTTACCCCTACGTTCCCGATTGTTCGGCTAGGAGGTAAAGGGAGCACCTCTGCGATTGTTACTGCCGGGTCAGCCGGATGTGTACCTCAGACTGGGTGAAGCCGAAAGCTAGTGTTCTTAAGGGAATATTCGGTCGGTGACTTGAAAGATGATTTTTGTTTACCTACTTATTTATCTGCCCCCAGATGTTTTTCTGCTCTTTTCGCAGTCCGGACATGCACTTTAGGGCATGCCTCCTAGGGAAAGGAACCCCTAACGGAACTATTCTCCCTGGAAGATGTTTCTTACTAACCATGTAATATAACATAACTAGTTGGGCACTTGTCTGATAAAGCACTCATGACCCCTACGCCTGGTCTCCATGCATACCCCGGTTGTTTCTTAACCGAGAAGGTATTCGGACACACTCCGGACTCTAGGGTCCCGAGGTTGAAGCGAAAAGGTCGACAAAGACAAACGATCTACAATCCGGCTAGAAGGCATTTCACATGTCATTTTAACATACATTGTCAAATCTATTGACTGTATTCCTCCTCAATCCCGTCTAACAGGCTGTCTAATTTACAGTCTCGTTGGGAAAATTTAGCGGCCAACTGTACTTGGCCGTATACTAAACTCACAGGGATCTCCTTCCCATCGGGCCCCACAGGTCCGACTTCGGCCATGTGGTTGGGATCCGCCTTCTTGTACCGCGTCTTCACCATGGCCCAAGCCTCCCGGGCACCTTGGCGGCAGGCAGAAATCTTCCATAAACGGAAGCGTTGCCGCACTCCCTGAAGCTTCTCTGCAAGCTCCCCAAAGCCTTTGGGTAGGAAGAGGGCCGGCAATAAAGCCTGGACGATGCCGCTCATTGCCTGCCGAACTCGTTCGAGCAGCTGCAACAGTTCGGGAAGTTGATCACCCGTCGATACGGGCATCTCCTCTGCAGGGCGACCTGTGAGTATACCTACAGACATATTTTGTCAATTGACTTCCTCGCCGAACTCTTCTTTTCAAAGGAGTTCGCTCAAGCACTTACTATAGATGCCGCGACGAAGCCGCTGATTCTCCTTAACAGAGCCAGACAGCTCGGCCCGAACACCTTTCAGCTCTTCTTCGAGCTGGGCGTGGGCATCCTGGAGCTTGTTCCTTTCCTGCTGCACTCTATTCAGCACCCTCTCACCGGCCTTCAGCTGGCGCAGTAATTCTTGCCTGTCCGGATCTTGTCCGACAGCACCTGCAATGTCATTATTAGACTTGTGCACACGCCGCACACCGCTTATGTTTTTAAAATAATGTGTTACCTGGAGGGGCCTCTGTGTTTCCCCCTGCGGCAGCAAGTGCGGCCTCGAGTTGGGCCTTGCACTCTTGCAGCTCCTCAGACAGTTGGGTATTCTTCTCCGTAAGATCCTGCGTTTCAAATGATCCTTAAATCAGTTAATATAACTACTTTAAGTCTCGGGGGCTAATGGCATATACAACTATCAAATTCTCTTACCCGTATGTCTCTTACATACTGCTCCGTGGCTCTGGTAAAACCATTTTGAGCAGCACGGAGGTGCGCGTCCCCCGCGTTAAAGGCATTCAACGCCTCAGGGGAGAAGGACGCGTCACGAAATACTGTCCGGTGGCGCCTGTGGTTCATGGCGCTCTCCACCTCAGACTTGGTGGCGGACAGTCTGTCGGCATCCTCCGTTGGAGGAGTGTCCGGCTCGCGCCTTGCGCTCGCCTCCCCCTCCAGACCAGGTGCTGGAGCCTGGCTGGTAGAGGTTGGATTGGCAACCTCTACGCCCGCAGTCCGGCGGGCGCTTTTTCTCCTACAAAGGTCATGAGCATTCAAACGCTTCCTAGGAATGTTGCTCCAAATAATGAACTATGAGCTATACCTTTGCGGCGACGTTTCAATCCGCGCCGCGCTCCTCTTCCGCCTACTGGTCCGGACTGGCCTTTGTTGGTCAGCCGCCGCGGGCTCGGCTTCCCGCCTTAAAGGCGCTCCCTGCAAAACACCATCGTGTGCAAAGGTCAGAGATGAGCAAGAAGGAAATAATGGTATCGGGACTTCAGTCACAATCACCTGGGAAGCCGAATATAGTCCGGGGTAGTCAGCCGTAATGGCGACTAAAGCATTATCCATGCTGAGCTGGTGGAACACCCCGTCGATTAGCTCCACCTTTATGTCCGGATCCTCTTCGGAGGCCGGATCCTGGGATCTCTCTGGATCCTCGGGTTGCGGAGCTGGACTTAGCATGTCCTCCACATCCCGGCCCAGCTCCTGCGTCGAAAAAAGCATAATATAAGAAACTTAAACTTTGAAAGCATGGGTCGGGCACGTTAAGTGTTCGCTTACCCAGCGCCGAGGGTTATTCATGGAGAACCCATTCAACGGGTTCGTCTGGAGGAAGTCCTCCTTCTCCCCCTTGTACAGGCCAGACAGGATCTTCGCCAGGTCCTCGGCCGAACCTGGCCCTTTGCGGCCATGACGGGTGGCATCGTCCTCCCCGTTGAAATCCCACATGGGGTGGCCCCTGTACTGTAATGGCTGCACCCCCCCGCATAATGCATGTTGCCATGACTCCAATCATGGTCAACCCGGAATGGGCCAGTAACCTTATCCGGCCCATCAAATAATGGGCGCTCTTGTCTTCCTCCAGTTTGGGGCTCCGCGGGCGCCAACTAAGGCGTTTCTTCAGAGGAGCACTACTGAACTCCGGGAGGCCAATCCGAACAGGGTCCGGCAGCGGAGCGTCTTCTATGTAAAACCATTCCGAAGGCCAGTCTTCGGACGCCTTCTTAGGGGTTCCGAATGGATATCCGGTCCCGGCGATGCACCATATTTCGGCACCGCCCACTTGATATATGGACCCCTCGTGAGAGCGGGGCACAAGGCAGAACAACCTCTTCCACAGTGCAAAATGGGGCTCAACACCCAGGAACAGCTCGCAAAGAGGTACGTAACCCGCGATATGCAGGATAGAGGCGGGCGTAAGGTGATGGAGCTGGAGTCCGTAAAACTCCAGGAGCCTGCGGAGGAACGGATGTATAGGAAATCCGAGCCCCCTTATCAGATAGGGGACGAAGCACACCCGCTCCCCTTTGTTGGGACTTGGGGTAGCCTCCGCTTGCTTCCCACCTTGGTAGGTGGCCAACCCGGCTCAAACTGGAACCATGAAGGCCGGAGGGAGATATCCCTTCGCTTGGAGTGTCACCAGCTCGTTGTGCGGGACAGAACATCTCCCCCAATCTCCCGGCAGAGGGCTGGGAGCGCGAGAAGAGGAGCAGCATCGACGGTCCATGATGGAATGGATTCTTGGTTGGAAGCGCTCCGATGAGTACTCGCGGAGGGAGGATGGTGTGATTTGGATCTGGATTCTTGCCTCTCTTATAGGCAGATTATTTGCACAACTAGGGGGTAAAACATAAAAGATACCCTGGCTTTTCGCATTCGTGCGACGCGTGGAAGATGGCCATTATTGGGCGTGGAAGCCAAGAAGTGCAACATTGATGAGGAAGCCGGACACTGTTCGGTAGGTACATGGAACTTGAGGGAGAACCCGCCTTGCAACGCCGAAGACTACATGCACGCTGGACTTATCGTCATTGAAGCCTGGTTCGGGGGCTACTGAGGGAGTCCTGGACTAGGGGGTGTCCGGATAGCCGGACTATCATCGTCCGCCGGACTCCAAGACTACGAAGATACAAGATTGAAGACTCCGTCCCGTGTCCGGATGGGACTTTCCTTGGCGTGGAAGGCAAGCTTGGCGATACGGATATGTCGATCTCCTACCATTGTAACCGACTCTTTGTAACCCTAGCCCTTTCCGGTGTCTATATAAACCGGAGGGTTTTAGTCTGTAGGACACAACAACCATTACAACAATCATACCATAGGCTAGCTTCTAGGGTTTAGCCTCCTTGATCTCGTGGTAGATCCACTCTTGTACTATCCATATCATCAATATCAATCAAGCAGGAGTAGGGTTTTACCTCCATCGAGAGGGCCCGAACCTGGGTAAAAACATCGTGTCCCTTGTCTCCTGTTACCATCCGCCTATACGCACAGTTCGGGACCCCCTACTCGAGATCTGCCGGTTTTGACACCGACAATGACCTTTCCTAAAAATAGGACCAAAAAGAATGCATAGTGCCAAAATTCTCGCCGAAACGGAAATGAATCAACATTCCGGCAAAATATTGGCAACTATCGCATTTCAAATACCGGTACCTGCAAACACAAACATATATGCAACACCACAAACACATGCAACACCACAAACATACATAGATCTAGCTAGGGCACAAAAAGTGCATGTGCACGTTGTTGGAGCGAGCTAGGGAGAAAAAAAGTAGATCTACATCATGAAGATAGCTTTTCCCTTACTTACCTATCAAAAAAAGGTAATTTCATCACTTAATTTTGATGAATCTATGGTGGAAATGAGGTGAGGAGGAGGAGGCAGCCGAAAGCTTGGAGAAGGAGGTGGAGGGAATGAAGTGGGGAAAGTGAGTGGGTAGGTGTGGGGCTGTCCAAAATATCTTGTTGGGGTCCCAGGTTACTAATGGCGCACTTGCAGGTGGTGCGCCATTAGTAGTTTTGCAGAAAAGTATATATATATATATATATATATATATATATATATATATATATATATATATATATATGTATATATATATACTAATGGCGCACTGTCTGCCTGGTGCGCCATTACTAATTAGAACTAGTAATGGCGCACTTCGACCTGATGCGCCATTAGTATGTATGGAAAAATAAAAAATAAAAATAATACTAGTGGCGCACCATATTTCTGGTGCGCCATTAGTGTCTTCCACACTAATGGCGCATCACCAACTGGTGCGCCATTAGTATATAGTAGTGGCACACTACTTCCATGGTGCGCCATTAGTATCAATCCTATCTATAGCCCTTTTCCTAGTAGTGGGCGGTCGGCTGGTCCGGCTCTCGTGGTGATTGTGGTGCCCAACTCTTCGCCGTGTCTTCCTGGGGTGCTCCCGTCCCGTTTAGAGAGGCTGGAGGTGGAGCGGCTTCATCTTACACGGAGCTTCGGTGGAGATGTCAAGTCATGCCTGACCGACAGGTGCTACGCTTTGTCATGCCTGGTCGGCAGGTGCTACGCACGACAGATCTTCCAAAGACTTCAAGGTGTGTCGGCTGGTGGTACTTGGCAGCATGGTGCTGAGGTGTATCAGTGGCGACCGCGATGTCCTTAGATGTTTGCGCGCAGGGAGGAGGTGCCGTTGGGCGCCGTGGTGGCGTCGACGATAGCTGGACCGAGCAAGGTTGATGCATTAGTACAGTTCTAAAAATGGAGCGGTGGAAGTTGGTGGCGGCGGCCTCTGAGTGCATGTCGGACCGGTGAGACCCATGCCCGGCAGGCGTCCTGAATGAGATCTCAAGTCTTAGATGTTAGGTTTGGCTGCGATGCCTGTTTGGTATTAGGCCCAGGCTATCTGTGCCCTTCATCAACTGGATAGAGTGGCTTAGACGGCGGCTTTAGTCTTACTATTGTATTACTTTGTAAGGTCTTGTGAGAATAATTAATAAAGTGACCGTATGTATCGTCCAGATGCAGAGGCCGGAGGTCATCCTCCTTTTTTTTAAAAAGCATCAACAAATCACAGGAAGTAACAAGAACAAGATTGGAAGCTGCAGTCGCTGCAATCCATTCCAACCAGATCCACCACCAATATTCATGACACACCAAACCAAAGCATTCACTAGGACACCAATCTAATCTAGAACTCCTGGGAAGTAGAGCCAATGTCGCCCTTGCCCTTGCCGGCCTTCTGGGGGAGCAGCGTGGTGTGGATGCTGGGCAGCACCCCGCCGGCGGCGATGGTGACAGAACCCAGCAGCCGGCTCAGCTCCTCGTCGTTGCGCACCGCCAGCTGGATGTGTCGGGGCACGATCCGGTTCTTCTTGTTGTCCCGCGCCACGTTGCCAGGGAGCTCCAGGGTCTGAATGAGAGAGAGAGCAAGAAACGATGAGATTGAGGACCGTGAGGACCCGTGCTTGGGGAACAGAGCAACTATTGTAGCTACATAATTTTTATATTCTACCTTTGATCTTTATTTCTAGACAAGCACAACAACCTCACTTTGCTAGGGGAGTGGATGTACAATCCCACTAAGACTCATATAGTTCATTTAATAAAACATGTACCAAGCTAAGTAAATAACTATCTCCAGGTGCTACACCTACATACCATCCACCTTGTCGTTGAGTTGTGATCTCATTTATTTCTTCCTACCACCTATCGCGTGCGCGTGTATATGCCTATATATATCGCTCACATCCGACATGGTTTATACAAGCATCGCATCCAAGAAGGTAACCAGCACAGATAGTGGTAGACATGACATCCCCCCTCCCCCTAATTTTTTTGTTGAATTCATGTTCTGAGGAAATATGCAACACGTGTTGTACGATGCACACATTAGATGTGGGAGGTATTAGGAAAAGATCAGCGTGTAGATAGTTGAGTCCTAGCAATGCATCTAGTATGCACCATCAGTATTCGGTGAGGTGATGCACATCGATACAAATGATAGAATGGCACAGACAAAAAGTTCGAAGTTGAACCCGGAGCCGTCCTTCTAGACTCTAGAGATTGCACCTGTGATATCTATGCAATTCAAGAACTATATGACTCAATCCTTAATAAAAAAACTTTCACATGTGTGTAAACATTTTCTTTTAGAAACTCATAAATCTTAATTCAATATAAATAACTTTTATTGCATGTATATCTTTTTGGATTTTTATTCTTTTCATTAATGAATGTTTCTTTTGAAATAAATTGATATTTGTAACATATTATTCAAAATAGTAAACATGAAGAAATCTTGTCAATCGATGGCCAAATATAAAACGGTAGATATATATTTTCCCCTAACTTTAAAAATAGTAGTTATTAATTTATTTTTTGACAATGCACTAGTAGAAAACAGGGCTTTCGTTCGGCCAGAAAAGAGCATTAATCCCGGTTGCGTTACGAACCGAGACTAATGTGAGCATTAGTCCCGGTCGAGCGGCGAGGGCACCGTACAGGCATTACTTCCGGTTTAAATGGGACCTTTAGTCCCGGTTGGTGGCACGAACCGGTACTAAAGGGTGTGATGCCCATTAGTACCGATTTGTGGCACGAACTGGTACTAATGGTGCAATTTTCAAATCCTAC
>NC_041393.1:693901122-693904897 GCF_002162155.2 Triticum dicoccoides
ATAAAAACTTCAAAAGTTAAAATCCTTCGAGATGTAGTTATGTTACCACATCTACTAGTTAGGAAAATTTTAAAACTTAAATTTGGACATGTTTTGCAAAAAGTGTAGGGGAAATGTAAAACGGCTATAACTTTTGCATACCATGTCAGAAAAAAAGGAATAATATATCAAAATGTTCAACACAAAAATCCGCATCCGATTTTGACCGCCTACGGCCTGTTTGCAAATTTTTAGAATCCTCAAATTCTAAAAGGAAAAAAGTTATGCTCAAATTTCAGGGTTTTTTTGAATTTTTGTTAAATCTGGTCAAACTATGGTCAAACTACTTATTCAAGAAGTATTAGTGTTACTAAATAATTATTCAAGAATATTAGTGTTACTAAATAATTATTTTAGTTTTTTTGAATTTTGGTCAAATCTGGTCAAACTGTGGTCAAACAATGGTCAAACTATTTATTCAAGAAATATTAGTGTTACTAAATAATTATTTCAGCTTTTTTGAATTTTGGTCGAATCTGGTCAAACTGTGGTCAAACTACTTATTCAAGAAATATTAGTGTTACTAAATAATTATTGTTTTTTAGAACAATAGTTTCAAACTCAAACAGTGAAATGTGTGACTTCATGCTCAAGCTAAATTCCTGAGGGTTATAGGATTGACATCTTACTATTGTCAGGAAAACAACAAGTGCAGACTTGGAAACGAGGGAGAATAGAACCCATAAGTTAAGTGTGCTCAAGCTGGAGTAGTGAGGGGATGGGTGACCGTCCGGGAAGTTAGATCATTTGGAAGGATGAGGGGTGATTAGACATTAGAGGTTAAATTGAGCAGTGATGAGGGATGATTAGAGATTAGAGGTTAAAATAATTCAGAAATTTGAAAATCAAAAAAAAATCAAAAAAAATCATAATGTTACCAACCGGGACTAAAGGTGGACCTCCAGGCAGCGGCCACGTGGAGGGCCTTTAGTCCCGGTTCGTATAAGAACCGGGACTAAGGGGGAGGCTTTAGTAACGACCCTTTAGTCCCGGTTCCAGAAGCGGAACCGGGACTAAAGGCCCTTATGAACCGGGACTAAAGGCCCTTTTTCTACTAGTGATGCAAGATAGGCGCTCCGTCAATGTTTCATTAAGACAAGGAAAAAAGGAACCACTGAAACTACATGATGGTTGTCATAGCCAACCTATGCTGCTCAAGGTCCACTTTTACAAGAAACACACCATCAATCACGATGAGGAGGGAGGAGTTCTGAAAAATATGACGCTAACACATAGTACTCCCTCCATTTCTTTTTTAGCCTACATATAAAATTTGGTCAAAGTCAACCTCTGTAAAGTTTGATTAACTATATATTAAACAATATCAACATTCACAATATGAAATCCATATATGCATTATGAAATGAATTTTCATACTATACAATTTTAGTATTGTAAATGTTGATACTTTTAATATAAACTTGTTCAAACTTTGCATAATTGGACTTCAAACAAATCATATATGTTGAGTAAAAAGAAACGGAGGGAGTACATGAGAATCTTGCTAAAAGTTGCACTTTATTGAGTCAAGGAGTTGAATGTGCTGGTTCCACCATTCCTGTAGAGAGGTGGTGAAAACTAACGTTCAATCTGTAATGAACGAAAGCTAGTCCGCAACTATGCCCCAAACGCCTCAAATAAAACAGCATCCACACACAAGGTGTGCATAAGCTTCAAACTTTGTGAGGCACAAGCTACACACCTCCTCAAGAGGCCAACCCTGGACATTGTGAAGATCCACGGTAAGGTCTTTTCGATGCAGAAGGGGCCAAATAAAGAGCTTGCACTTGGGTTCTGCGCTTACCTCTCACGTCTTCTTTACCTCCACTTGGGTTCGGCTACCTTCTGGAAGAGTACATGGATTGGAGGGTCACCGTTGCGCATGGCCTCCCCGATACTCTTCAGTCGCGCGTGATACGTCTCCAATGTATCTATAATTTTTGATTGTTACATGCTATTGTATTATCTGTTTTGGATGTTTAATGGGCTTTACTATGCAATTTTGTATTATTTTTGGGACTAACCTATTAACCAGAGGCCCAGTCCAAATTGCTGTTTTTTTTGCCTATTTCAGTGTTTCGCAGAAAAGGAATATCAAACGGAGTCCAAATGGAATGAAACCTTCGGGCGCAATTCAGGAGACTTGGAGTGGACGTCAAGAAAGAAACGAGGAGGCCATGAGGCAGGAGGGTGCGCCCCCCACCCTCGTGGGCCCCTCGTGGCTCTCCTGACCGAATTCTTTTGCTTATATATACTCATATGCCCTGAAAACATCCAGGAGCACCACGAAACCCTATTTCCACCGCCGCAACCTTCTGTACCTATGAGATCCCATTTTGGGGCCTTTTCCGGCGCTCCACCGGAGGGGGAATCGATCACGGAGGGCTTCTACATCAACACCATAGCCTCTCCGATGAACTGTGAGTAGTTTACCTCAGACCTTCGGGTCCATAGTTATTAGCTAGATGGCTTCTTCTCTCTCTTTGGATCTCAATACAAAGTTCTCCTCGATCTTCTTGGAGATCTATTCGATGTAATTCTTTTTGCGGTGTGTTTGTCGAGATCCGATAAATTGTGGGTTTATGATCAAGATTATCTATGAACAATATTTGAATCTCTTCTGAATTCTTTTATGTACGATTTGTTATGTTTGCAAGTCTCTTCGTATTATCAGTTTGGTTTGGCCTCCTAGATTGATCTTTCTTTCAATGGGAGAAGTGCTTAGCTTTGGGTTCAATCTTGCGGTGTTCTTTCCAAGTGACAGCAGGGGCAGCAAGGCATGTATTGTATTGTTGCCATCGAGGATAAAAAGATGGGGTTTATATCATATTGCTTGAGTTTATCCCTCTACATCATGTCATCTTGCCTAATGCGTTACTCTGTTCTTATGAACTTAATAATACTCTAGATGCATGCTGGATAGAGGTTGATGTGTGGAGTAATAGTAGTAGACGCAGAATCGTTTCGATCTACTTGTCGCGGACGTGATGCCTATATACATGATCATGCCTAGATATTCTCATAACTATGCGCTTTTCTATCAATTCCTCGACAATAATTTGTTCACCCATTGTAATACTTATGCTTTCTTGAGAGAAGCCACTAGTGAAACCTATGGCCCCCGGGTCTATCGCAAGACATGGACTCAGCTTGAAGATCGCACTACCTCCCCTTTGGCATTGTGTCCGAGAGGAAGAAAGAGACCATCGACCACCAAGGTGGTCACATGTGATTGCTCCACGTTGTCGCCTAAGATCAATACGATGGACTCTTATTATAACATATGATACTCTTTAAATGTTTATATTTTATCACAACATCATTCAACCATTGATTTTCTAGGTCAAAAAGATTCTATAGATAACAAGAGGTGGTATATTGGCTTCAAAAAGATCTTAACACAACCTATTGTAGCTAGATAAATCAATTTCTTGTATATTCTACCTTTGATCTTAATATCTAGACAAGCACAACAACCTCACTTTGTTAGAGGAGTGGATGTACAATCCCACCAAGACTCCTATAGTTCAATTAACAAAACATGTAGCAAGCTAAGTCAATAACTCATCTTTTGTGCTACACCTACATACCATCCACCTTGTCCTTGAGTTGTGACCGCATTTACTTCTTCCTACCTCCCATCGCGCGCGTGTGTGTATGCTTATATATATTGCTCCCATCCGACATGCTTGATACAAATAGCCAAGAAGATAACCAACATGGATAGTGGTAGACA
>NC_041393.1:693905091-693907655 GCF_002162155.2 Triticum dicoccoides
CCTCTCGTTTAAGGAAATATGCAACATGTGTTGTATGACACAGGCATTAGATGTGGGAGGTATCAGGAAAAGATGAGCTTGTAGATAGTTGACTCCTGGCGATGCATATAGTCTGCCCTGTCGCTATTCGATGGGAAGATGCACATCAATACGAGTGGTAGAATGGCACACGAAGTATATTCGGAGTTGAAGGAAAACCACTTGTTCTAGGTTAGCCACTTTGGCTTCCCTTCACGGGCAATCTTGGTGGAGGCCAAGCACAAATTAACGCATGAATATTCGGTCCATGTAACTTTTTCAAAATGTGTGAATATTTACTTGTTAGTCATAAGATTGTAAAAAAATCGTGCACTCTAAAACTGTAATAGAAGCTCCTTTTTATGGAATGTGCTACAGTTACTCTTATACCCGTAGGCTGCTTGGTCAATCGCAACATGATCTTTGTTAGAAAATTGAGTTTCAGTTTTAGAAATAATTTTGCTACCCAATTTACAGATTATAAAATGCAAGATATTTAATCCAAGTTCGATTTTTGGGCTCATCTTGGCCTGTAAAATTGCAACGTTCCTTGTTCGTCGGTTCACATGTGTTTCAGTTCTACAGCGTACAGCAAGATGGATTCTGGTATTCGAGCTGAATTCGGACTAAAATAATCTATCACGGTCTGAGGGAGGGAAGGAACAGTAGGATCTCGATTTCATGGATTGCAATTGACAAATCACCGGAAGTAACGACAAGAACAAGATTGCAAGCTGCATTCCATTCCAAACCAGATCCACCAACATCATCGATGATACACAAACCAAAACATTCACAAGTCTACGAATCTAATCTAGAACTCCTGGGACGTAGAATCGATGTCGCCCTTGGCCTTGCCAGCCTTCTTGTAGAGGAGGGTGGTGTGGATGTTGGGCAGCACACGCCGGCGGCAATGGTGAGCGTGCCCAGCAGTCGGCTCAGCTCCTCATTGTTGCACACCACCAACTGGATTTGTCGCGGCACGATCCGGTTCTTGTTGTTGTCCCACGCCGTGTTGCCGACAAGCTCCAGGGTCTAATTCGGAGAGAAAGAAGGAAACGGTGAGATCGATTGAGGAAGAGGGCGCGTGTCGTGTGGAACGAGGCACCAGGAGAGGACGCGAGCTAGACAAGGTCGCTGAACCGGTGTCACCACCACCACCAACCACACGCCACTGAAGAAGACATCAAAAACAAACCTAAAAGCCTCCAAATCGAGAAAATCCACAACTCCGTTCGATAGATCAGAGCCACCCAACACTCCCACACTGACAGAGCCAGTGAAGGAAGAGATGATAGGCGACCTACGGGCAGAGGAGTGGTGTTGGCATGGTGCGCCCAAAGATCAACCCTCTCCTAGGGTTTGTAGAGGGACGGTTGGGGAAGAGTAGCAATTTGTGCCCTGGTTGATTTGTAAATATTTTCTTTTGACATTCATGAATATCTATGTTGCACTATATTGATTTTTAATAGATATTATAAGTTGGAATTTTTTATTATGACAAAAAAAGTCATTTATTGTAAGGAACAATTTTCAAGAATAGCATGAACATTTCATTTTAGCCAATGAACTAATTTTGAAGGACTCTCTTTTAGTCAAGGTAGATAGAAAAAACATAAAATAAATTCAGTGCGCTCTCTTTTAGTCAATGGAGCATGCCCACCATATTGTCATCATTGTACTAAACATCTTCAGACATCAGTACGGTGGACTCCAACTATAACAGATGATACTCTTTAAATGTTCATTTTGTATCACAACATCATTCATCTATTGATTTTCTTGATTAAATGTATTTCAATAGATAACAAGATGTGGTATATTGGCTTCAGAAAGATTTTGACACAACTAGTTGTAGCTAAATAAAACTAGTTCCTTGTATATTCTACATTTGATTTGAATATCTGGCGGAGTGCAACAACCTCACTTTGTTGGAGGAGTGGATGTGTTGTTGGCCCAAGGTTCCTATAGTTCATTTAACAAAACATATAGCAAGTGTATCCTTGAAAAAAACTTATAGCAAGTTAAGTGAATAACTCATCTTGAGTCCTACACCGACACACCATCCACACCTTGTGGTTGAGTTACTACCACATTTACTTCTTCCTACCTCTCATCGTGTGTGCGCACGCGCGTGCATATATATTGCTCCCAGCCAACTTGGTTTTTACAACCAGTGTACAGAACCTAACCGACATAGATAGCACTAGAGATGACCCCCTTCCCCTTCATCATCGTTTTTATTTGTTAAAGTTGTGTTTGAAGGAAATATGACACACACATACTACACACATCAGATTTGGGAGGCATTAGGAAAAGATCGGGTGGTAAATAACTGACTCCTCGGAGTGCATCTAATCTGCACCATTTGTCTTCTATTGGGAGATGCACATCGGTAAGTGTGGTAGAATGGCACACAAAATATTCAGGGAGTTGAAACCAAACATGATGTGCAAGAGAGCCAATTTGTTGTTGCATTATTAGGAGGATAGTTGTACTCTCGGCCGCTGGCGGAGCTATGAACAATGCAGCATGGGCCACAGCCC